>NC_044052.1:7126602-7234102 GCF_902167405.1 Gadus morhua
TCGCTCTCTTTTCCTCTCGCTGTCTTAATCCAGTCTCAATTTCAATGCTTTTTTTCAATGCTTTATTGGCAACAACAGTTGACCAATCGTTCTCTTAGAGTTACCATAGCCAGCTGTCTCTCTCTCTCCCTTGTCTCTCAGTGGGTGGTTAGGATGGAAGAACAAGAGCGAGGAGGAGCCAGCCCAGAAGCAGAAGCCCAAGGTGGAACCGGCCACACCCATGGCAGTCAGGTGACCTCTCTAAACCAATCAATCTGCCCAACAACGCTTACCGACCCGTATCTCCTGCCCTCACATCCCCAGACAGACACCATATCTTGGCAACAAGAGTTTCCGATGAACGGCGTTGGATAGATAGATAGATAGATAGATAGATAGATAGATAGATAGATAGATAGATAGATAGATAGATAGATAGATAGATAGATAGATAGATAGATAGATGGATATTGACTAGATATTTGCAGATTTTAACTAATCGCGCCATAAATATTCATTCAACATTTTGTTGACTAGTCAAACAAACCCCAACCTGGATTGGCGTGTGTCTGTTTCAGGTTCGGTCTCCCGGACTCCCGGCGCCATGGCGAGTCCATCTGCCTGTCGCCGTGCAACACGCTGGCCGGCGTGACGGACGACTTCGGGCGCGTCACGCTGCTGGACGTGGCCCGCGGCATAGCCATCCGCATGTGGAAGGGTGAGGAGGAGGAGGAGGAGGGGGGGGGAGGAAGGGATGGGAGGGGTGGGCGGGAGGGAGGGAGGGAGGGGTGGACCATTGTGGATCCTAAGTGGACATTGGAAGGAGCCAATCGGCACAGTGCTGTGAAGCTCTCCGCTCAGTGGTGCCTCAGGCCGGGTGGATATCATTTCATCAGAAGGGGGTGCTTCCAGCATGACAGCAGGCGGGCCTTCCCCGGTATCTGGTCGATGTGGGCCTTAGTTCAACCCTGAGGAACTCACAGGGAAGGAAACACGCTTTCTGTGTCCATGGTTACAGCGCAAACAAACGGCAGGCCTCCCAGTGATGACACATTTCCCCCAGAGCAGTTCATTCAGTAACCGCCGGCGATGACGTCGTTGTTCATCGAGCGCTTCCTGCACGGTGATTGTTTCCCAGGTTACCGGGACGCCCAGCTGGGCTGGGTGCAGGTCTCGGAGGGGCGGGGCGACAGGGAGTCGTCCCCGTCGGCGCCCCTCCCCCGGCGCCACGCCCAGTTCCTGGTCATCTACGCGCCGCGCAGGGGCATCCTGGAGGTGTGGGGCACGCAGCAAGGGCCCCGCGTGGGCGCCTTCACCGTGGGCAAGCACTGCAGGTACACATGCACGCACGCACACGTGCACACGCACGCACATACACACACTGGCAAGACACACACACACACATACACACACACACAAATACACAGGCCAGACACACGCACGCATACAAACACACACACCTAGGCCATACGCACACACACACACTTACACACACAAACACACGTAGGCAGGACACATACACACTGGAGCATGGACACATGTTTAGAAATGATGCGCGGGTTGGGGTCGGTTAGGCTGTTAGCTTAATTTGACTTCGCTGGGGGCACTCGTGTTAATTTGAAATGCATAGGCTACCCTTCTTACAGAAACTCTGAACCTCTTGAGTTATTTTGTGGAATGAATCGTTCGTTAATGTGGATTTTGTTGCGCTCATCTGTTGACATTTCCGAAAGGTGTGCTTTCAAAGACACAAACGTAAACGTGTCAATAGTATGAGAAAAAATAGACTTAACCTGTGTCGGGCTCGGGTCGGGCTCGGTGACTTCTCTGTCGGACGCGGGCCGGGCTCGGACGCAAAAATGTAGCCCGTTCCGCGCTCTAATACACACAGGCTAGAGACACACACAAACACACCTAGGCCACACACACACACACACACATATAGGCTAGACATAATGAGCTAAAATACTAACACACACTGAGACAGTGTATGCGTGTGCATCTATTTGTGTACTCTGTTCACATCTGTATCCGTGTGCATTTTTGTGTACAGGTTTATATGTGTAATCAGTTCACATGTGCATCCATGTGTGTGTTTGTGTTTTTCTGTGTGATTGCTTGTGTTTGACTATGCTGTGTGCGCTCCCTGACTCCGTGCCCCTGCAGGCTGCTATACGCTGGCTACCGTCTGATGGGGGTGAACAGCGTGACCAGCCAGGGCTGGCAGCTCCACACCCAGCAGGTGTGTCTGCTGGACCCGACCAGCGGAGCCCTGAGGACCATCACCGTGCCCTTCCACCTGGCCCTCAGGTCAGCGCGCAGACACACACACATGCACACATGCACGCAAGCACACACACACGCCCTTCAACCCGGCCCTCAGGTCAGATCACAGAAACACAGAAACACACACCATTTTGTTCCTTACCTTATGGTGATGCCTATACTACTAAAAACTATACAAATGATCTTTTGTGCAATAAACGCGGTTGCACACGATCTTACATGCACACCTGTTTCTCCCTCTGCGTCAACACTCGTCAACACCTCTCCATCATCAGTTTTTATCTGCTCCCGGTTTGGATAATATTTGAATGCGTCCTCCTCTGTCGATTGCCTTGCCCTGCTGCCGAGTGAGTTTCCCTCACGGCACAGCAGAGTTGAACTGACCTGAACTGCGATCCCCTTTACAGTGACAAGAAGAGTGAGCGGGCCAAAGACATGCACCTCCTCAAGAGGTTGACCACCATCCTCCGGAGCCGAGAGGTGGAGCCAGGTACAACGGCCCGACCGCCGCCGCTTTACCTCCTTCATCATGTTAAACGATGAGCTTTTGTTTACCTGCCCTGTGCATGTCGACCCCTATCAGACATCCTGGAGAGCGAGGCCAAGAGTGTGCTGCTGGATATTAAACACCCGGCCATTAAGAAGCAGGTGATGACTCACTCACACTCTCACACTCACTCATTAACACTCTCACTCACACTCTCTCGTTCTCTCTCTCTCTCTCAAACACACACACTGCCTTGCGTATAACCTAATCATTTGGTCTTCTTAACCAATAAATTCTATGATACTGTAAATGGGGAGTGGATAAAAAAAATCAATGACTTCCCTTGCCTTCCTGTACACAGGCGCTGGAGTCACTGCTGGCCAATAAGAAGGCTCCGGTCTCGTGTCTGACTGGTGTCACTCGAGCCTTGCACGACAGTCTCAGGGAGCAAGGTAAAATCTGGTGGCGTACCAGAGCATCTTTCGAAGGTGTCGATCACCTTTACATCTCTAAAGCTGCCCTTTCAGACAAGAGAAAAGTCTTATTCCTTGAATAGCCTTTTATAGTGATGAAGGCAAGGTGATATGACACCAGAGCCATCTGATTTGTATCCATCTTATTCTTTGGTAGTCCTTCCCTATCTTTGCCCCCCTGAGGGTCTCATGACCCTGTACACGAACACAAGTGTCACAGTCTCCTACGTAGCCGCAGCAGCTACGTAAACATCGTGACCTCATAGCAGCCCGACACAGTGTAGCCTGCCAGTAAATCCAAGGGAAAAGAAAAGCGGAAGAAAGCACACAACGAACAAAGAGCAACAATGTAGGACGTCCAAGAAGGACGGCAAACTTTTGCCCAACATTTTCTTCAATTAACAAAGCTTTCGTCGTTGTCCAGAAGTACCTCGCGGGTAATGTGTCTCTTTCTTATTATCTCCCTGGAGCACGGAAGTGCGATTCTGCCGACCAATCAACGGACGGCGTGTGTAGATCGAACTTGCCGGCACCCATTCAGGCGTCTCAGTACCCCAACGGAGGAGTACTGCGAGACAAAGTACGCCTCCGGAAACGCGATCCGGAATCGCACTTTCTTTGCAGACTGAACCGAACCGAACCGCACCCTCCGGTGGAAATGCACCACTATACTCTCTTATTAAATCCGGCATTGTAATTCGATCCTACTTCAAAGTGTAGACTTGTTTACCTTGGCCCACATCAAATAAATCAGCCTGCAAATAACTCTGGGCACTTGAGGCTAGGCAAGGCCTGTGAAGTGTCGCCCTGGAATGGCTTGTCCTCAGTAGAACGTGTTGTGGGGAAGTGTGAACGTCAGTCAAATATATTAAAATCGACCCCATTACGAATGCAGAAGGCGTTGGGTTCTTCCTGTTGATCTCAAAGGGTGTGTGTGTGTGTGTGTGTGTGTGTGGGCTTTGGTCCCTGTGTGTTTGCGTGTCCCTGTGTGTGTTTGTGTGCCTGGTTCGTAGACCCGGAGGCGGTGGATGAGGCTCTGCTTCAGCTCTGCTCCTCTCAGCTCAAGCTACTGACGCTCTACACAGACCTCCAGCAGCTGCAGTCTGCTGAGGACACACAGCCAGGCCCCGCAGACGTGAGCACACGCACTCACTTGCTCGCTCACTCACTCACTCGCTCGCTCACTCGCTCGCTCGCTCACTCGCTCACTCACTCACTCACTCGCTCACTCACTCACTCACTCACTCACTCACTCACTCACTCACTCACTCACTCACTCACTCACTCACTCACTCACTCACTCACTCACTCGCTCACTCTTACACGCTCACTCTCACTCTCTCACTCACTCACTCACTCACTCACTCACTCACTCACTCACTCACTCACTCACTCACTCACTCACTCACTCACTCACTCACTCACTCACTCACTCACTCTCACACACACACACACGTGTGTGAGAGTTGGGTTTTCTCTTATCCAAAGCATTTTGCATTTTCATTCCAGCCCTCGCTGAAATTGTAAGCTCTCACTCACTCACTCACAATCCCACCCACCCAGTCACCCACCCAGTCTCTCCCCCCACCCCCAGTCTGACTCTGCAGTGGGCGTGGAGGAGGAGCTGTCCCGTGTGGACGGCGCCCTGCGGCGCTACGCCCAGCTGGCCTCGCGGCCCAGCGTGTCCTTCGCCCAGGACTCCCCGGACGCCCCGCTGCCCGCGCGCACCTTCCTGTCCCAGCTGGAGGGCGGCGAGGGCGGCGAGGTGGTGGTGGTCCGCAACGGGGACGAGGCGTGGAACCGGCTAGGTGACACACACACACACACACACACACACACACACACACACACACACACACACACACACACACACACACACACACACACACACACACACACACACACACACACACACACAGTCATGACAAGCACCATTCAAAAATGGTTTCATTAAAGTTCCCTTCAATGCTAGAGTAGGATATTTAGAGCCCCCGGCAGGAGTATGTTTGATTTTCCAAGTATCGGGTTGATTTAATCCCAGCTCTCACCTCAGTCTCCCTCCAAAGCAACTCTCCAAATCACTAGACTAGCTAGCTAGCTTTTGCAACACGTTTTTGCGGCCATTAGGTTCAACGCATCAGGAGAAATCAAGTCATTGTGTTTTCTAGAATTGGGTCCACAAGACATTGGTATGGGCCATTGAACCATTTTAATCTATTGCCTATTGTTGATTGTAACTACGTTCTATGACGGTGTTATATATAATGACATCAATATTGCCATAGCAACTCAACTCCCACTGTCCTGCAGCTGATATCCGATGGCCATCAAAGGTCACCTGTGCAATATGCAAGAGACTCAACTGTGTGTGTGTGTGTGTGTGTGTGTGTGTGTGTGTGTGTGTGTGTGTGTGTGTTCGCGTGCGCATGCCTGTGTGTGTGTGTGTGCGTGTGTGGTCTCCTTGCAGGGAGCTTCCTCTTCTGGGGCTGTCTGACTGGACAGAGCCCTATCCACCGGGTGTGCAACAAGCTGGAGCTGGCTGGCATCAGTCCACAGCAGCTCCTGGTGAGTGGGGGGGCTCTGTGACCTCTGGGGGGCCGGGGGGGAACTCATCAGGGCCAGGGGATAGGACTGCCTGGGACGGCTTGTTCAGTAGAGTTTGCCTATACTGACAGACTGTCTTCCCAAAAATGCTGACTACACCCACAATAGTACGCCGGTTGATTTTGATGGCGTGGGTTATTTTAGCCTTTTTGGTTTCTTGCGATTCTTTAAATGACTATGGATCTCTTTCTGCTCTCGCTCTCTCTCTCTCTCCAGTCCCTGCTGCTCAGTGTGTGGCTCCACAGGGAGAAGGAGGTGATTACCAAGCCAGAGGACATCGTTAGGAACTTCCACACACTACTCATCGCCCTGAGCAACATGAAAGGTGTGTGTGTGTGTGTGTGTGTGTGTGTGTGTGTGTGTGTGTGTGTGTGTGTGTGTGTGTGTGTGTGTGTGTGTGTGTGTGTGTGTGTGTGTGTGTGTGTGTGTGTGTGTGTGTGTGTGTGTGCGCGCGCCAGTCTCTGCTGTTGGGGAGTTGTGTGTGTCCCAGCAGAATTCATTCATTTCTGCTTCAGGGTTACATTTCTTTACTCAAATCAATATAATAAACTTGCAAAGATATCTCTGTGATGCACAGCCAGATTCTATACCATCTATCCCTATTGCCTGTCCCCCCAGGAGCGGTGGAAGAGTCCTGGGACTCCCAGTCTGTCTCCCCCTGGTGGCAGCAGGTGCGCAGTGCGTGCGTCCAGTCCAACAGCGCTGGCGCCGCCCTGCTGGCCGCGCTGGTGGCCCACCGCGCCGCCAAGTCCAGCATCACCCGCCTGTCGGACAGCAAGGTACACACACGCACGCGTGCACACACACACACACACACACACACACACACACACACACACACACACACACACACACACACACACACACACACACACACACACACACACACACACACACAGAAACATTATAGCTCTGAATCGTATTTTATGCGTGATCCAGTTCAGCCCGAGCGCAACTGTCTTATGTCTCTGACTGTGTGTGTGTGTGTGTGTGTGTGTGTGTGTGTGTGTGTGTGTGTCAGATCCAGGCAGACTGGGAGGCGGTGTCCCTGGAGCTGGAGCAGTGGGCGGTGTGTGTGCGGCAGCTCGAAGACGTGCTGGCCCTTCAGACGCTGCTGTGGCTGCCGTCCCCCCTGGGCCCAGCAGGGGGAGCTCCGGCGCAGTGCTGCGCCAAGAGCCTGCATGAGGGGGGAAGAGGTGGGCACGCCCCAGCCTGCCTGACGCCCGCTCACACACACTCACTCTCTCTCTCACTCTGACACACACACTCTGACACAGTCACACACACTTCCTTATTCAAGTTTGTATGTATTTATGCACACATCGATAGCAATTATAATTTGGTATGACGTATGATTTCATTTAATTTTTTATATTAAAGGACAGAGCACATTAATCAACATTTCTGTAAATGTGCCCGTGTGAGACAGCAGGCAAATCTTCCACTGTAATTAAATGAGGATCACGTGTATGGATGTGCTTGTATGCATGTATGCACTCACAGACATTAGATCTGCATGCGTATGTATGTATGTATGTATGTATGTATGTATGTATGTATGTATGTATGTATGTATGTATGTATGTATGTATGTAAGTATGTAAGTATTCAATTGACTAGAATCCCATCCTATCAACTGTTAACTCCACACATTGTCCTTGAGGCCCACTGTTCTCCCTCCCGCCCTGCAGGGGGCGTGGCGGACAGCGTGGCCAAGTGGGTGTTCAGGCAGAACCTGGCGCCCGAGAGGCTGAAGGAGATCCTCCTCCTGCACAAGAGGGGGAGCAGGGAGGAGACTGAGGGAAGGGAGAAGGAGGAACAGCAGGAGCACAGAAGAGGAAGGGAAACGAAAGAGAAGGAGGAGGAGGAGAAGGATAGCCCTGAGGACTTGGACAGGACAGCAGGTGATAGTTTCCCGGCTGACAGACGGACACAGACAGACATTGAGACGTACATTGACATTGAGACGTACAATTGGGTCAGACAGACTGACGTACATGCAGTGGGTCATAAAGATTGACGTACATACAGTGGGTCTGACTGACTGAAGTTCTTTATTGTAATCATATTGTACAAAGTAGTTAAGCTCCGTTATAGTTATCCCAATATCCGGTACTATTATGTTTTGATACTTTGTGATATCACAAAGTTTGCTACAATGGGATGCACGCTTATCAGGTATACAGATCGAAGCTCAATATGAGATGAACGCAAATTAATAGTTTATTTCTTTGAGGTAAAGCTCCTGTGGTCAAATGAACTTGTAGTGGCGGGTCCCTTTCAGAGCTGCTGGTGGCAGTCAGTCAGCGCTTCCCCGACTCCCTCTCCCCTGACCTGCTGCTGGCCCACTGCTGCTGGGAGTACGTGGTGCAGTGGAACAAAGACCCGGAGGTACACACTCACTCACTCACTCACACACACACACACACACACACACACACACTCACACTCACACTCACACACACACACACACACACACACACACACACACACACACTACCACTAAGTCACACCTACACTATGCCTATCGTTTATAGTACTTATGGAACCATAAAGACCGTATCTTCTCCCCTTTCCCCAGGAGGGGCTCTATCTTTACTGGGCCGTGGAGCATCTCAAGCTGGTGTCCAGCCCCCACATCCAGCTGGGTGGGTAGTAGGGCTTAAGGCCTGTCGGCTGTGTTCTCATACCAATGCGCTCTGTCCATTACCGAGCTACAGCAAAACACTCTGGCGTTGGGTCGGTGCGTGGAGTGATGAGACACCGGGTCGTTTCCTCTCCTCTCTCACAGGGATCTCCTCCATGATGTGGAGCACGTTCATGGTCAAGCGCTTCTCCGCCGCCGCCTACCTCATGGAAAAGGTGTGTGGACGTCGTGGTCTATGAAGCATGTTGCATGTTTCGTCAACGCAACGTAAACAATCCTATATGTATTCACAGGTTGGGAAGGCCCCAAAAGACCGCTTATGCCGACGGGTGAGTCGGCAATCCAATTCAAATTCTCTCGTCGCTCCAATTCAAATTCTCTAAAAAAAAATAATTGACAAAGACTGTCCACTGTGATGCGTTTTCTTTTTAATGTGTGGCACGGAGCACAGACATTCACCCGGAGTAAAGACATTCACCCTTCTTACATCGCTGTGTCCTTTTGTTTGTTGGAGTCTCTGGGCATTTACGTTTGTGTGTGTGTGTGTGTGTGTGTGTGTGTGTGTGTGTGTGTGTGTGTGTGTGTGTGTGTGTGTGTGTGTGTGTGTGTGTGTGTGTGTGTGTGTGTGTGTGTGTGTGTGTGTGTGTGTCTTATATTGTTCCGCCCCTCCCCCAGGACGTGGGTATGAACGACAGAGCCGTGACCACCTTCATGGGCTCCAGCGTCCAGCTGCTGCAGATCCTCATAGAGGTGACTGGACTGTTGGCTCACAGCCAGAACCCTTTTTCTTTCTTATGCGACGACGTAAGTGGGAACGGAGACGCACGCATGCGCAAAGGAGGTGCATGGATTTGGACGCGAGGATCCAATGCCTCGAAGCGACCGTGGCACAGACGCATGTACTTTTACCTCTAGGCTATTGAGCAGACACTATTACCGACAGGGACTTGCAACCCATTCATGCACACATTCACCCACCCACACCGGACTCAACCATGCAGAGTGGACAGCCAGCTCGTCAGGAGCGGGTTAGGGTGAGGTGCCTTGCTCAGCGACACCTCGACTCTCAGCTAGGTCGACCCTCGCTACCTCCTGAGCTGAGCCCCATGTACGGTACCGAGTGTCTTCCCCAGTCTCGCTTTGATTGGCGCTGGGTTGGTTTTTGAACCACTTCTGGCATTTGCACAGTGTAGCGTTCCTCCACTGAACCCTGCTTTGGGGAACAGCTCTGTTGAAACCCCGGCATGTAACTGACCTCGGACACGGGGTCCAGATTGGGGGCAGGGTTTAAACACCTTCTGATTTCAACCACAGCAGCTGAAGCAGTACAAAGTGCTGATGAAACCATTGCTCATGGTTCCTTCAGCGAGCTATCTTCCAATAACACCAGAGCATGCACGTTTGTTTCCATGGTTGCACGACGGATTGGAATGGCTCACCTCTCAACATTCAATCTTTTGTTTGGTTTAAGTTGTCATCACAGGAGTACATTTCCCACCGTCCTTCGCCCCTTCACCGAGCTAACCGCTCTCCCTCCCTGTGGTTCTCCTCCTCAGGCGGACTCTGCGGTGGAGGAGGTGGCCCCCCCGGAGCTGTGCGTGGAGGAGGTGTGGTGCGGGGCCCAGGGCCCGGCCTCCATCGCCGAGCTGGCCCTGGAGCAGCGCGGGGTCCACTTCCCCCTGGTGCAGCACCACTACCTGCTGGCCGCGCTGCTGCACGCTGCCATGACCTTCGGCCTGCGGGTCAAACCCCTCAGCCTGTTTGACAGCAAGGTGAGCCTCGGCATACTCACTGGACTTTGAAGGAGGTCTCAGTCAGCCCTCGATTCGATTTGTCCGAGTTAGCGCTAGAACAAGTTAGCCAAAATCAATGGAAGCAGTTGAGACAGGTGAGCTCCCCCAGTAAAGGTCTGGTGAAATCCACCTTCCAAGCTTCTTTATAGATATTTTTGTGATTTAACTCGTCTTTGTCGACAGTGAGTCTAAAAAACAATCAAATTGTTGTAGTTTTTCTTTTATTTTTTACAATGAACACAAACTATGCTACTGTGCAAACCGTGACATCACACAATGACATGTTGCAATAAAAAAACATGATCACGCTCCTAATCCAGCTCTCAAACCATCACCATGTTTGTTAAGTTTTCGTAGAAGAGGTGTGAGAGTTTAAACGTGTCTCCATTTCCCCACAGGGCAAGAACGCCTTCTTCAGAGAGCTGACGTCCATCCAGCTGATGCCCAGCGGGGACATGGACCCCGGGCTGGTGTCCCTACGCCAGGAGGTGAGGTGCAGCGGGCGGAGGGGGTCACCCCAATGTCTGCAGCCTCCTCTGGGGGCAGGCCCCCTTGAGCAAGGCACCGAACCCAGCTGCTCTTGAATGACCTGTATCTGAATTCACTGCAAGATAAAAGAGTCCGCTAAACAACGTCAATGTTAAATATGGAGAGCATTGAGGCAATGATCCAAGGGCTATTGAACACATTCATCCACAAACGTGTGTCAGTTGATAACAGTCGATCAGAGTATTTGAATTGTCCCAAATATCTGCTCAGGTCATGCCTTTTTTTTTTCAAAAACCCTTTCACCACCTTGGGATCCATTAAAACGATCACCCTTGTCCCCTGCCTTCCAGTACCTGCTGCGCGTGCTCACGGCCTGGGTGCAGGCCACAGACGAGCCCCCGGCCCCCGGCTCGGCCCCCTCGGGGCCCGGCGGCCCGCCCCCTCTCCCGGGGGGCGGGCCGAGGGCCGACTGGTGGCCGTCGCTGTGCCTGGAGCTGGGCGTCCTGCTGCAGGTCAACCCCGACGTCCTCCGCCGACACCTGGTCTGTGAGCTCTACAACCAGGGCCTGGACCCCCGGGCTGAGGAGGTGAGGGGTCGGGACCGGACCGCCGCATTCTTTAACATTCAGAACCTTTTAACGCAGTCGTTCCAAAGAGGGAACATTGTTCATCAATGCACGGTCCACAATAGATAGCGCTCCGCCACATTGAGGTCACTGACGCCGGCGTTCTGCTTGACCTTTAACCTTTGACCCGGCGCCCCCCAGGTGATGCTGGAGGTGGAGGACAAGGACGTGCTGGGCTCCCAGCTGCTGGTTCTGACGGGCCAGCGCCTCAGCTACTCCCTGCTGCACAGCCAGAGCCAGACCAGGGGCGCCATGGAGCTGCTGGCCCGCCTGCCCCCCACCCTCTGCACCTGGCTCAAGGCCATGGTGAGGCCCCTGTCAAGGGGGGCCCCCGGGGGCCCTTCTGCTCACAGACGGAGTTCATGATAGTTTAAAGGGCCCCTATCATAGATAGTGTGTGATCATTCACTCGAAGTCGAAATCTGCCTTTAGTGACTTCACAAGTGGGCGTGTCCACCTAGATGTATGGTGCATAGATGAGCAACATTTGCCACAGTCCACTGGGTCGGCTGTTGGACTGATCTATCCAGCGTACATCTCGGTGGACACCCCCACTTGTGATGTCACTAAGGCACAGAAAAGGGCAGATTTGTCCTGCTCTAGGTGGTATATCGGGGGTCCTTTGACCTTATGTTAAGGCTAAACTATGAGTAATCATGAGAGCATATGACAGCAGTGATACGGTTCAATGCAATAATTCTCAACTGATCATTGCGGTAAAAAACAATCCATTCATGTACTCTTAAAACATGGAGTGAAAACAAAAGCTGCAACAATTGGGCTAAACTCAATTGCAAGTCATTGAAATATGAGTCAACATAGAAATAATAATAACTTCATGGGCTTCTTTCTAAAGATATAGGTTTGGCATATGCTCTGCGACCCATTCTGATTCAACGTAGTGATTGGGACCTTGTAGAATGAGATATATTTCCATTAATTGCCATAATGGCCGATTCTCCAGTAACATAGACATTCGACCTCCCATCATACAAATATAATGAATAACGTGGAAGTGAGAATTATTACCCTCCAGATTTGTGTTGCAATGAAACTAAATTACTTGGTTAATACAACCAATGATTTGGACATTGATGAACACACACATTCACACACACACACACACACACACACACACACACACACACACACACACACACACACACACACACACCTACACACCTAACGTGTATGCGTGTCTCTGCCTGTGTGTGTGTGTGTGTCCGTCCGCCTCCAGGACCCCAGCGAGCTCCGCTGTCCCATGGTGCCCCTGGGCCAGAGCCGACGCTTGGTGAGCCGCCTGATTGAGATCCTGCCTGAGAACCACGCCCAGTACAGCCTGGCCCTGCACCTGCTGGAGGCCGTGGAGGCCCTCACCACCGAGGCCTGAGCCCTCCTGGCCCCTAGAGGGAGACAGAGAGACACAAACAAATAGTTGTACATAAAGTGCTAGTCTTACACACACACGAAGCGGGCCGCGGGGGGGGGTTTGTGTGAGAGGAGATGAATGCAATGAAAAGGATCACAAGAGGTGATGCTGGAGGAGAGTGAAGGTGTGTATATAAAGGGGTTGGGTGTTCATTAAAGAGCTATATAGACACTATGTACAGCCATACAGTATATTACCCCTCCTCCTCCTACACCTATCTTTGTTGTAGCTTCATCCCACTATTTCAACTGACGGGTATTGTGTTGGTTAGGTTCTGACGGAGATTACACCTGTAGTTTGTTGCATTAAGGCGCACAGACACTACATTTCAAGAGCTTTTCAAGAGCCCGTCGTCCCAGTTATTTTTTCCATGTCTCTGTTTTACTTGTCTCTTGCTTTCAAACGTTGATGCTTGATTTAGCTCATGACAAGCATGCTTCTTCTTCACAGTGGATTATAACAGAAGCATTAATATCATTGTAAATAAAATGGTAAGCAGCACCCTTAATAAAAAAAAAAAAGGATTGGTTTTAAATGGGTTTTACTCCCATATGTCATTGTATTTTTTTTGGATGAAATATGTAACATATCTATATGGAGAGGAAAAGAGACTTGAAGATTTATGGTTTCATGTTGCCCTGGCTACCAGGGAGAATGGACATCGCTTGTTCTTTAATAGTAGTGTCCTTGTAATTCTACTCTCATTCACGGAGTTGATTGCGTTCCTTTCGCTAATGGCTTTTAAGTATTACACCGTTCAGCGACCTTATCCTCTTCACGTGCCATAATAGTCCCTTCTCCAGCGTTTATTCACTCGTAGCAACCTTCGAGGGTAACGGCGTGCATTCGAGAGGAATGGAGCCGATCGTTAGTTAATATTTTTTGTATTTATAGCCACAAATGGTATGGTATGCCTGCCCCCCCTTCGCGAAGGCTGCAGAATTAAAAAAGGTTTGATGCTTCTCACCAACTAATAGTGGTCCTGTATTTATTTTGTCATGTTGTGCGTTCCTCCACCACCAGAAACATTTCCTTGGTATTTGTGTGGTCACTTAGACAGGTGGTTCATGGCAGGACAGTTTTTGCATGCGGAGCTCCCCAATGGATCATGGTAGCCACTTTCCGTCAGCAGTTTGGTGGCTGCAATGGCCCCGATACAGGGCTAACAAGTTTTCAGAAAACCTTGGAATGAGATTTGAGCCGCTTCCCCAGTTTCTTAACTTCTAACCTTTACCCAGACCATATACAAATAGGTTTAGAATCAATATCCCAGAAAGCCACATGGCTTTGACCAAAAAAAAGCATGAACTTAAAACATAGAGACGTGTTAAACCATAGAAAGTTTGTAGAAAACAATGTTTTGATAATTTTGTGAATTTTATATGGCTGCCTGCAAAGTGTGAAAGGGCAACCGATTTTAAACCACACACACGTGACACGATTAATCATGAGAGCAGTGATACGGTTAATTAGACAACGTCAGACGTGCTTTTATCTGAAATTAATCAACACCCTTCCAGCCAATCAGAATTGAGTAATCACCTTGACATATATACCATGGTATAAACGTTGTTTCATACTTGACATTACTAACCTTTTCATTGATTTGGGAATTATTTTTTCTATATTATAAAAACTTATGTCAATAGATAAGAGACAAGATTTTAAACTAAACCCATAAAGTCGCCTCCCTCATTCTTTTTTTTTGTGTTTAATTTCTTGCATCTGTGATTAAAGGCAAGATGGATTTCTTGAACCGATCAGGGAAGAGAGTCAGAAATTAGCTGGGACCGATACTAATCTAGATCTACTACAGAAATGTGCGCAGTCAACCAGAACAGATATTCTCACAGAACTTTTCTTTCAGTAGCTGAAGGATCTTAATGGCGATTCCATACAGAAATCAATGAATTCTCTACCTTTTCTCTGCAATGTTGCAGGATCTTACTTCCATAGATATTTATTTTATGGGTACAGGAAAGAAATATCATACAAAGGGTTTGCATTTACAAGGGAAATTATTCAACAAGGACATTGGTACATGTAGCATTATCTCCTCTTTTAGGTCTTTACACTGAATCTCCGGTCGTAAACATGAATACATAAAAAAAAAAACATTCCGCCTTCCCCTAGATTTCCCTCCGTCTCCAATACGCACTCACATACATACAAACACACAAGAATTATCCTGAAAACCATATTGTCAATCCTGAACTTCTCCCTGGACTTTATACATGGTTTTGCATGCAGCAATAGTTCAATGAAGAGTAGAGCTGAATGCTCCAGAAGAACAACGATCATCTCGGTGCTAAAAAATAACTAAAAGAAACATTCCCTGTAAAATCATTCGATCCATCCAAAGTAAAATGTCAGCATGAAGCCATTCTCTTGCTATACTAGTGATACCATGCCTCCTTCTGTTCAGCCGAGTGCTAGCAGTTGGTCATTCACCAAATAGGGAAGATGAGATTATAAGGGCACTTCTCTATCCCAATTGGAGTCTTTCAGAGTGTCGGGAACTAAATAAGGTGCAACCAAACCCCAATATTTGAAGGAGGGCCACTCTGCTAACGAGAACCTACAAATATGGCCGAGCATGGCACCATCGACCGGCCTTGGTTTTGGTTGGTAGTCATGGTGACGGGGTCCGGTCAGGCTGCCACAGAGAGAACCGACTGGCACCTGGGACAGAGGCAGTCGGGTGTGTCCGAGGTGTAGCGGCGGCAGCGGGGGCAGCGGGCGGCCGAGGTGGGCACCGCCGCGATGCTGAAGGCGCTGTCCTCTCGGATCACGCCCCCTGGACGCAGAGAGAGAGAGAAAGGGAGAGAGACATACACAGTGGAGGATTGAGGGTTGATATGTGTTCCGCTTTCCCAGTTGATTGATAAAAGCTATAAAATGATGTAAAATGTCCATAAATGACCGGAGCCCGGCATTAAAGGGATGATATTGTTCCACCAGGTGTGAGTGTGATTAGCCATTGCCCCCTTGAGATGTCAGTAAAACACAGGAGAAGCAGATCTTCAAAATGCTTGTAATGGCTGATCACGATCACACCTGGTGGTATAATAGGGCCCCTTTAAATGAGCTCAATTAGCTCAAGCCAAGAGACCTGACACAAGTTATCACACTCTAAAGACCGGGAAGAGCAGAGCCAACAATAAATTGGCCTTTATGAAACTGTAAGCACTTCATGTTATGATAAAGGACCAAGACAATCAACCGAGTGCTTCAGCACTCATTTCGTGTGCGTGTAGCTTTATAGCTTTAGTAGATTCCAACAAGTGTTTGAGGTGTCGATTCCTTGTGTATTGCTTGTATTTGCATTGTCATATACTTAATACAATTTAAATCTATGGGCATATTCATACCTGCCTTGTTTGGTTTGAACCAAACCCCCCCCCAAAAAATCGCTGGTGTGGAACTATTGGGCTGGTGTGAATACAAACCATCGAACAGTCAGGCCAAGACCCAGCCGGAGAGGTGGTCTCGGTTCGCTTCCAAACTAACCCTGGTGCGGTTCGCTTGAAATGTGAACGTAACTTTGGACGTAAAAAGTATGCTGGTATTTTGGACCGGACCAAAGAGAGAGAACTAAAGGACTTTCCTGGTGTGAATACGCCCTATAATCATGACCACATCCGACTCTGAGGGACAAGATGTGCCTTTGTGGGTACGTGCAGCGTGCGTGTGTGTGTGGCTTATCATCTTACTGCTCACACATATTAAGGGCCACATACAGTGAATCAGCTGATGTTTGTTGATTATGAAGTAGTTACCCTCCAGGTTGATGAGGAAGCTACCCGAGGCCAGCAGGGTGTCAGCGGGCAGGTCCCGGGGCAAAGAGCTGGTCAGGGTGGTCCGTGCTGACATCATCAGCTCGGTCAGCTGGGAGCAGGTGGCGGTGGGCTCCTCCTGGAGAGACTGGGGAGGGAGGGGGGGGGGGACGGGGGGGGACGAGGATGTTAGGATGGTTCCCACGCCAAAGATTCGTGAGCGCACTGTTTTTTTGTGAGGCTAATTCCCCATGCCCAGGTTTAAAGTTTGAAATAAATGAGTCAAGTTTATACAAAGCAGCTTAGCCAATGGCGCTTAGAACAACCATTACTCTCTTTTCAGCTCTACATTACAACAATTTGAACCCCAAACTACCAATTAGCTTTCATTTTTCTACCACATTAAACTGGTATTTCTACCCAATAGAATTCCCACTCTCTATGCACTGCACTCCTTTACACACCCTGTTCCCCGACGCACACCGTCCCCTCTGCCCCGTGCCCCTCACCTCCATGAGCTCAAACAGCAGGCCGGGCTCGATGGCCACCGTCAGGTCGTACTGCGCCGCGTTCTTGCCCGGGATGGAGGACAGGAAGGAGTCCCTGATGGCACACGCCCCCTCCACCGCCTCCTCCAATCCCGGCCGCCGCCACACCGAGCTGCTCTTGACCCAGCCGCTACGGAACAGGGTCTCGCCCTCTGCGTGGCAACGCACACACACACACAGACACACACAGACACACACACATAACCAGACACAGACACAGACACAGACACACATTAGAGATTAGAGCCTAAACCTAGCGTTTATCTTTAGCTAACGCAAATATATCACCATAGAAAACAATGCATGTTAATAATGGTAATGCATTGACCTATTTAAAGAGTAGTCAAACAGCAATGCAAACACATCAACGGCTATAGACTGCCCTCAAACAGCCATACACGCACACAGAGCCACATACCGTCATGTCCGGGGGCGTGCAGGTAGACCTCTTCGGCCAGATGGGGCAGGATGGGAGCGATGGAGCGGGTCAGCCCGTCTAGAACCTCCTCCAGGACCGTCTGACACGAGCGCCGGCCCAACGAGCCTTCTGGCTCGCAGTACAGCCTGAGAGGGGGAGGGGGGAAGAGGGAGAGGGAGAGGGAGGGAGGGAGGGAGGGAGAGAGAGAGAGGGGGAGAGGGAGAGTGGGGGAGAGTGGGGGAGAGGGAGAGTGGGGGAGAGTGGGGGAGAGGGGGATAGGGAGATAGGGAGAGAGGGGGAGGGAGAGAGGGGGAGGGAGAGAGAGGGAAAGGGTGCGTATACACACAAACAATGAGATGTTATGCTTGCCATTGTCCCCTTGCCCCTGTAATGGGAAAATTATACTTTCACACTCTAGCTGCCTTTTATTGGGATGTGCCCGTTTTCTTGACCCCCTTGGGAAGGTCGAGGAGCAAGGGCTCCAACTGATAAGGCACGGCTACGACCCCCTTTATGACATCCTGAGGAGGTTCATCGATGGTTTACCATCTGGTTAACCAGTACTATGGTTTTATTGGGGGGGCAGAGCTGTTCTAAGCATCCTGACAACACTGTATAAGAAAGAAGTCCTCGCTTTTGCCAATGCATTGGACTTCTCCTGGTGGAGATCATAGAGAGACAGGGTGAGCTCCCATCTACGCAAGGAGCTCCCAGCTCCTTGCCTAGATGATTGGAGCTATTGGAGAGACTTTAAAAGTGCTGCAGAAGGGTTAACAGCTGTGCAACATAAGTGTTCAAACATCTCTAAAACTGCCAGAGATTTTTTCTTTGTCTTTGATTAGAGGAGCCTGTTACTGTTGCTCACCTGTCTTTGATGATGCTGAAGTAGAAGCTGGACAGGTCCCTGTTGATGAACGCCTGCAGGACTCGAATAGCCCTGCCCGCGTCAAACTCACTGTAGGCATCCGTCACCTGCATCACACGAGCACCGTTATAAGCATGAACACAAACACACATGCACATCTTACCATTAGAAAAGCATCATATGAATAGGTGGGGGTGATAGCGTAGTGTACTGGCTGAGTTGGTGCTCCAAGACAAAACTGCACTGGCTTCGATCCCTGGTGTCTGGAACCTAACTTAAAGCACCCCTACCTGCTCCTCAATGACATGTAACCCAATTCAACCCATTCTCCCAAACTGAAGACTCTGCGGATAAATGGAAGAATGCGACTAGATAATGAATGGCCCACACCTTGATGCTGTAGCCGCGGAGCAGGTGCAGCATGTACTGGTCCAGGTATTGCATCTCTTTGGGGTCCACGGCGTGCGTCCGGGGGTCAAAGCCCTGCAGGTTCCCCAGCAGGAACTTCAGGGTGTTCCTCAACTGGGAGAGAAAGAGGAGGAAAATTGCCACTTCTAGTTATCGTAATGATTAAACCCTAATCCTCGCTCTTTAAATATCCTCTTGAGGTAGTAGTGCTGCACTTTCCAGAGAAACCGTTATAACTTTGATCATACAACATATAATATTATGCATTATGAAACTCAGGTTTCCAATTTCGAATTGCGGCTCATTGCCGTCATCACTGGTGCATGTTTGACTTCAAAAAACCAAAAACGACCATTGAATCATTGTGGCTTTTGCTGCTAGAGAGGAGAATGAAGCCCTCTCCTGGGTGAGGCCGAGGGGCACCTTGTTGATGCTGTCTCTGGCCGACCGCAGCGCTGTCGGGCCGATCTGCACCTCTGAGAACACGTTGGACTCAGCCACCCACCAGCGCAGCGCGTCCGCTCCATAGGCCGGAGTGGTGGGGTCCTGAGAGACAAAGACACATATACAGAGACAAAAACAATATTGAGAGAGACAGAGAGAAAGACAGACAGAGACAGAGCGAGAAAGAGTGAAAGAATTTGAGGTAAATGCAAAATTGAGATTATTGAATATATATATATATTAGATTAAAATATGTGTAGAAAAAAGGCAGTTAATGAACATTTTAAAATGTAAAAGAGTCACAATATTGACATCTAACCATACAATACAAAAAGTAAAATAACAATTATTATAATGGCTGTGCTCAATTTAGCTATGTCTGGTATGCACAGGTCAACATAAACTAACACTACAGCATAAAGTACAGTTTATTATACTATATACTGTATTCTGTATTGTAGTCTGTATTCAAGCATTGCCAAAGTTTAAATTATTCCAAAATACAAATTGCACAACGAAAATTGTTATTTAAAAATAAAAAAAGCAATAACAATATTATTCAGGACACTTTTTTGGTATCTGAACATATATAGCCTTATATTGTATTTTAAAGGATGGATTCAGGTTAATAGGGACGTAACGGGGACCGACTTTCCCTAATGGTCACAGTCAGCGGCCTGTCTTTCCCTCCCAATACCAACCGTTCCTCCGTTGATGACCACCTGGGGGTCCACCACGTTGCCCAGGGACTTGGACATCTTCTCCCCCTTCTCGCTGACAGCAAAGCCATGAACCACCAGGGACCTACAAGCACAGACAGGATGAGGTTTCTGTGTGGTGCTATGCGATACCCTTGTTGTCCACTTGAGGGCAGAAGAGATTTGTAGTCGCTGTTGGTAACCTATAACAATGCTAATAATAACCAGGGATTTATACGTTTTAACGACATTAGATTTGCACACACACACACACACACACACACACACACACACACACACACACACACACACACACACACACACACACACACACACACACACACACACACACACACACACACACACACACACACACGATTAACTTTTTTTGCCCACCAGCCACTCATCTTTTTTACAAGCCACTTTTTATACGCTATATATATTTTTAATATTTTTTTCCATCAGAAGTGATTTTTACTGTAAGTGGGTTCTACCAAGGAACTGAGTTGAAAATTCTCAGAATTCTGACACTGCAAATTATTTCGCGCTACGACTAGTGAATTACTTTAAAAAAAAACTTTAAAACACCACGACCAGGCGACAAATGACTGGTGAGAACCTTCTTAAATGAACCTTTAATGCTGGATTTAATTATCAGAATTCAGATTTCATCCAAGTATTCTGACTTTATTATCAGAATGCTGAATTTTATCTCACAATTCAGAGTTCATTAGCCTATTCGATTTCTGAATTAAAATTCTTGTGATGAATAATCTACATTTGTAAAGGCGATGTGCAGCACTTTAATTCCCGTCAACTTTGTTTTCTAACACCAGCACTTCCATAACTATGCCCATGTTCCTGACTGCTATATACAAAACCATTTGTAGCGCATCTATTATTCGGCTGGATAGTGATAGTCTCCCTAAATGCAGCTTTAATGTGGGCTCTGATTCTGAATGAATGCCGCTGCTGAACTGTGTGAATAAATAAAAGGAAACTGAAATCTAAAGAAGACACATGGTTTTGATGTACCGGTGAATTCCAGCTGAAAGTGGAACATTGCTGCAATCAGGGGACATGATTGTAGCCTAGGCCTATTGTAAGTAGCCTTCAATTCCTTGTTTCTTTGTTGAACACATCCATTTGGTATGACAATAGAAACTGAATATTTCTTCATGTGGAGAACCGCTCTAGATTCCCCCACCCCCACACCGATTTTTTCCTGTAGAAACATATGGTGGAAACCGATATGCCCTCTCAACCACAAAATGTTTGAGTCACTTCTATGGTAGTAAATCTGTGCCATCGGATTTTGAAAATAAAAAGCCATTGAACTCTAAGCACTGAATATTAATGCACTTAAATAACGTATTTGGATTTGAACTCCTATTCAGCTTTATTTTTCAATGTTAAAAATTCAAAATCAAAGATTTAACGTCAAAAACATCAACGTGGGGACGTTGATTACGTTGAAATTCAAATCCAGATACGTTATTTCAATGCATAAATATTCAGTGCTTAGAGTTCAATGGCTTTTTATTTTCAAAATCCGATGGCACAGATTTACTTCCATACACTTCTCCTTCGTCATTCTTAACTGATCATACCTCTCTCTCGTTGGTTACACAAATCTTACCATGGACACCTCCGGAACCCCTCTCAAATTTCAGCCAGCCAGACAATTCACGTCACAGTCACGTCTGTTAATTTATGAATGGATTTCTGAACGTGTCCCGCCTCTGAAATAGCCTGGCTATAGCCATGCTGCCTTGTGCGCGATTTCATTTCGTGCTGCGAGGCAGCCTGGATTCCATGGATCCGATTTTCGCCTGAGATGGGGAACCAATCACAGAACGGGGAGGGACGGCAAGACGATGACGACGTCTATGCGACCCACCCATCGTCTTCTTCCGAATTGCGTGTGTCTCACTCCGAATGCGTGAGACTTGAGAGCCCTGTTACCGGTATATTATCCCGGATGTTGACAGTCGCAGTTCAGCAAGAGAGGCGTAGAAGAAGAAGGGGGCCGGATGTTGACAGTAATGGTTGTGGAACTGTGCAGCGCCGTATGACGAATGTATTCAATATGCAAATTTGATCTGACCTGACTGGAAAGTATTACCCGACACAGTGGCGGGTGAAGTGACACAATTCACCCGCCACCATACAAATCCACCCGCAAATGGCGTGTGGCGGGTGTTAATTGCCATCCCTGACACACACACACACACACACACACACACACACACACACACACACACACACACACACACACACACACACACACACACACACACACACACACACACACACACACACACACACACACACGATGTCGGTACTGACTTGTAGGGCGCTTTGTTGCGGACAGCCACGCTGGTGAGCAGAGAGGACTGGAACCAGCCCCCGATCTGATCCTTGCCCTCCACATACATGTCGGCCCGCGGCTCCGGCTCTACACGGACGACGGAGACGGACACTATTAGAAGAATCCAATTCTACATGGACAGCAGCCGAAGCAAGGAGAAAGTCAGGGGGGGGGGGGGGGGGGGGGGGGGGGCAATTCGTCCGCTCCTTTCAGGGCAAGGAAGAAATTGAGGACAGAAAGAGTTTAGGAAGACCAGGAAGAGAGAAAGAGGCCATGCCCGCAGCCAGCTGTGGAGGGAGAAGGGGGGGGTGTTTACAAGTGTTTACTGAGATTATTAAAAAAAGTGGGATAATAAAGCAACTTCAATAAATTATGTGTTAATGTATGTGTTGGTTGGGAGGCGGTGTAAGGGCTTGTTGTTTCTCGGGGGGGGGGGGGGGGGGCAACAAACAAATACCTCAAACCTCAAAGTCATGCAGTTTATCAACATCTTGTTTGTATAAATGGTGAGAGAGACAGGGGCAGAGAGAGGGAGAAAGTGAGGTCTAAGAGAGGTCAGCAGGACG
This sequence comes from Gadus morhua, assembly GCF_902167405.1. Taxonomy (NCBI): domain Eukaryota; kingdom Metazoa; phylum Chordata; class Actinopteri; order Gadiformes; family Gadidae; genus Gadus; species Gadus morhua. The sequence continues at coordinate 7,149,510 of NC_044052.1, forward strand.
CAATGTCGAGATGGAGACCTGAGAAGGACAGGCAAATGCGCTGAACTCCATTGACACTGGCCAGGGAAAACAGCCCTGCCTTGTGCACATGACCAAGCAAACACACAGCGGAAAGACGCAGGCACGAAGCAGGTGCTCCGCATCAGAGTCGGAAAGGGAAGCCGAGGATGGACGGAGGAGCGATTAACAAATCCCTCGTGCAGGCTCAGAGAGAGGAGAGCCGCTGGTTATGAACCTGGGGGTTTGAGCAGGGAGGCGCGGAGCCAGCTCAGACGTGACTCGGGCTCCTCCGAGCGGTCCTCCTCTTCCTCCGTCCCTTCTAAAGAGAGGACAACAACCATTCTGTTGGGCTGGTCCTTACAAAAAGCATTACTTAAAGGAAGAGAAAACCTTGCCAATCTCAGAAAAGGGATCACATTAATTATTATACAAAGGATCTTTTAGAAAACAGAGACGAGATCTCATAACATGGCGAGACTGCAAAGCACGGTTTTGTTGAAGTGCGCATCCAGCAAAGGAGCCAATCAATATCAGAAACAACACTGTTTGATTCAAACAAGCACCGGCCATTTGGCTAATGAACACAAACCGCTGACAACGCTCCAGCGTTAATCTGAAGTTCCCAGGGGCTGCAGTTGTTTACTTTTCAAAAGTCTAAGGAGATTTCGCTAACACAGAAGCTAGCGAAACAGGATTAAGCACGTCTAGCTGGCCAATCTTCTAAGTAAACAGGCCATTTAATTACAATCCATGGACCAAGAACTCCAGAGATTCTAAGTACAGTGTGAATGCTTTGAACAAGAGAGACCAAAATAAATGCATCTATTTTTCCTCAAATCCGAAATACAATTTTTTTTATCTGTAAATAGGCCGCTTTCTTTATGTTTGTTGGCACCGGACCAAAACGGCGACACAAATTTAGCTAGGAGGTTTTACCTTCTAGCACAGCGGCCCACGACGCACCGCTGTCAAACCAGATGTCCAGTACGTCCTCTCCACGAACATAGTCCTCCACTGGGCCTGCTTTGGACTGGACAATAAAACCCAGTCAAAAGGGGGTTTCCCCATCACACACACACTCACGTGCCCATGGCCATTTAGCACGATACAGCGACGGCCGCCACATGGATGTTTACCTTCTTAAGGACCTCTGGCGGCAGGAGGGACTCCAGTGGCAGCTCCCACCAACAGTCACTGCCCTTCTCTTTGAAGAGGGTCGATATGTGGGACACAGTGTGTCTGTCAGGGACCAGGCAAGGACAGGGTTAGAGACGCCAGCTGCGGTAGGCAGACGTGACTTATGTTAGTTAGCAACGTTATAGGAGTCTGCATGTTGTTCAGGATATTGCTAGAGTTTGTGTGTGTGGTGTGTGTTGTGTGTGTGCACACTGACTTGTTGATGAGTGCCTCCCCCGTGTCTTTATGGTAGAAGACGGGAATGGGGACGCCCCAGCTCCTCTGCCTGGAGATGCACCAGTAGGTCCTCCTGTCCAGCATGGAGAGAAGGCCTCCCCGGGCCGACTCTGGCATCACGCGCACCTTCTGCAGCACCTCCTGCATGTGGCAGGGGACACGCGCGCGCGCACACACACACACACACACACACACACACACACACACACACACACACACACACACACACACACACACACACACACACACACACACACACACACACACACACACACACACACACACACACACACACTGTGTCAAGTACAAGGCATTTTGTAAATACCCTTAAAATCAAGAGTTAAAGGTTTCAACTTCTAGTGATCTTTTCAAAAAAGTGTTTCTTTCGAAAAAGGGTCAATAAAAATGACAATGTCACAGTATGCTAGGGCAAAGCCTATTCATAATGATGATAAAACTTTATTTGCATAGCACCTTTCATACACAGAATGCAGCTCAAAGTGCTTTACATTTTAGAAGATTTAACACAATCAGGAACATTTAACACAATAATAAAGGAGAGAATATTAGTAGTATACAAACATTTAAGCTCAACCCTTAATTCTTTGCTCCCTATAAGCACGCCATATGGCAACAGGGGCAAGGAAAAATTCCCATACTCATTGAAGAAACCTTGAGCAGAACCTAGACTTAGAAGAGTCGAACCTTGAGCAGAACCTAGACTCACTTCTGGCTGTTGAGCTGTAGTATGCAATAGGGTCACAACAAGATAACACAAGACAAGTGGACCATCTAACAGTAGTATTTGGCCGCATTCGCTTCTGGACAATCGTACATGGCAGAAGCCGATGTGGGTGGACAGTTAGTGTTCTCTGGGCTTCTCCTTTATTGCTCTGGCTGCTATGGATCCACTAAGCAACAGTCCGCCCAAAATTACCCAACCCGTCCTCCGTTGCTAAACGCTCTCATATATAGGTATGTTTTTAGATCTATTTTAAAGATATCCACTGAGCTCGCCTGCTTGATGTACAGAGGTAGGGTGTTCCAAAGCTTTGGTGCATAATGGATAAAGGCAGCTTCTCTGCTTTGCTTGTGGAGCACTTTGGGTATAGCTAAAAAATTGGCGTCGGAAGATCTAAGGTTCCTTTGCGGTTGATAGGTTTTTAAAAGCTCAGAGATATATGAAGGTGCTGTGCCATTTAGAGCCTTATAACTAATTAACATAACCTTAAAAATCATCGTCTATACGAGACAGGGAGCAAGTGCAGTTCAGCCAACACAGGGGTTATGGGCTCCCTCTTCTTGGTCTTTGTTAAAAGTCTAGCAACAGAGTTCCTTATGAGTTCTAAGTTCTTAATATGTTTTTTTGGAAAACCAGAAAATAGCGCATTGCAGTAGTCTAACCTACTGGTGATAAAGGCAGGATTTCTTTTCCTGCGTCTTGTTGCGTTAAAGGGGGCGCACTTTGGCAATGTTTCTCAGGTGAAATAAGCTGTCTGTCTGTTAGGCATGCCGTAAGGGAGGAAAGGCCCTCTAGGTTGGCTGGTTACTCAGAAATATATAGTTGGGTGTCATCTGCATAGCTGTGGAAGTTTACATTATGCTGACTCATGATGTTTCCTAACGGAAGCATATATAGAGGAATGAGGGGAGGGCCAAGACAGGGGTTATGGGCTCCCTCTTCTTGGTCTTTGTTAAAAGTCTAGCAACAGAGTTCCTTATGAGTTCTGTCTTTTGGTGGGCCACACCAAAAGACACGTCATGTTTTACAGATACATGATCTCCTAGACTAACATAAAAATCTCTGCCAGTAATGTAGGTTTGAAACCAATTTAGAACATTTCCAGAGAGACAAACCCACTTTGCAAGGCGGTGCATTAGAATGTCTAATGGTGCGGAATGCCGCACTCAAATCTAAGAAAATAAGGATTGAGAATTTGTTTAAGTCAGTGGCAAGTCTGAGATCATTGACTATTTTTACATAACTTTCAATACTGGTTTAATCTTGGGGAATAACTCGCATTAAATACATGAAAGTAGGGCAGGGCGATTAATCAAATTTTGATCTCGATTTCGATTTAAGCATCAAACGATAACAAAGTTTTTCGATTATTATTATTTATTTTATGTTTTATAGAAAGGGCACAACAGCTGGATAGATATCTGTATATTATTTTAGATTGGAAAAACTTTTCTATTTGACCATTTTGTGTATATTTCTAACGATTTTTTTTGGGAGAGACATGCTGAATAAATACATGTTTTCAAACTCAAAAATAATCATGATTTCAATATTGACCAAAATTATCTACATTATGATTCATCCCATAATCGAGCAGCCATACATGAAAGGGGAAATTAAATATTCACACCAAAATAAAACCTGCTGTTCTAACAGCCCCCCCCCCCCCCCCCCCCTCTAAAATATTTCCTATTGTATGGTGTGCTACATTCTAGAGCACATCTTCTCAATCAATGACAAAACCAAAAAATCCCAACATCAAACAATATGACCGTCACATCACCACGGCGAAAGAGAGACTCCAACCGAGTGACCCCAGAGCCAGATGATAAAACCTAAAACGGCCACGCTCCTCCCCTTTACTCTCTCCTGGCCCTCCCAGCTCCAGGGAGCTCTGACCCACCCCCACGTTACCTTAGCCTTGTCCTTCAGCGAGGCCGTGTTGATGAACCACTGCTTACTGGGCCGGATGATGACGGGCTTCTTGGTGCGCCAGTCGTACGGGTAGCTGTGCACGCATGGCTCCTCCCTCACCAGGGCGCCAGACTCCTTCAGCATGCAGATCACTGTGGGGGGGACGGGTCCATACGCACACGTTCAGACTACTGTAGCAGAGTCTGCTGAGGAACCAGTGCACCGGAGCCCATGTCTTTACCTTTTTCTGTGCCCTCGTCCATGGCATGCAGGTTGGCCAGCTCAGGGCCGGCCAACTCAGTGAACCTGCCCTCCTCGTCCACTATACACTCCTGTGACACACACACACACACACACACACACACACACACACACACACACACACACACACACACACACACACACACACACACACACACACACACACACACACACACACACACACACTATAAGGTGAAAGCAAGCCATTTGCTGCACCTTCAGTAGTATAATCACGGTTGTTCTTTTACTTCTAGTGCTCTTTCAAAATAATTTTTTGTAAATGTCACATGACAAAATGCTATTTAAAAGTTCCAATATCCTATTTCTCTTGGGTAATGAATCATAATATACAAAGTAGAGGATAAATAAAAATTGATTATTGATGATTGTACCTAAATTATTCAAATTTAGGTACAGAATATTTGAATGTTCTTTTGTGAACCTTTTTGAACTTTGTTAATAAAATAATGGCAAAACTCAGCTTAGTTAAATTTTATTTAAACTCAAACCCAAAATGTTTTGTTTCACATGACAGAGCGAGAGTCCCAAGCTCAGGAACGTACCACGCTCAATTTGAAGTGTGACGCCACGCTGAAGTCCTCCATGCCATGGGCCGGTGCCGTGTGGACCAATCCCGTTCCTTTGCCCATGGTCACGTGATTGGCCGGCAACAGGGGCACTTCCTTACCGGGAATTGTTGGGTGCCTGCAGATCCCACCCTCCAGTTCAGAACCTTCAGAAGAGAGAGAGAGAGAGAGAGAGAGAGAGAGAGAGAGAGAGAGAGAGAGAGAGAGAGAGAGAGAGAGAGAGAGAGAGAGAGAGAGAGAGAGAGAGAGAGAGAGAGAGAGAGAGAGAGAGAGAGAGAGAGAGAGAGAGAGAGAGAGAGAGAGAGAGAGAGAGAGAGATTGGGTTGACATGGCTGTGTGTATTACACCCGAGAACGTTCTTCAACCTGTGAGTAGCGCCATAGGTTCCGCGCTTGGTGACCTCACCTGTAAAGGTGCCCTTGCTCTCCAGCTCGGTGCCGAGCAGCGCTGCCAGGCCCGCAGCACGCTCGGTTGCCACCAGGAGCAGCTGGCCGCTGTCGGCCCTCTTCAGAACCGAGTACCTTCAGAACCACAAGCACAACCAGGAGGTTAGTTACCAAAGAGCGAATGTCAGACTTAATGAGGACACATCATCATGTTCACGTTCACGTTCACTGCTTCTGGAGGCCATCTGTAGGCATCCTTAAGCAAAGTGCCTATTCGCTTCGCATGATGCTCCTTGATGACCTGTATCTGTTTTCACTGTACGACGAGTGTAGGTTGGAAAAGGTTGTATGTCTGTATGATGTTAGACCTCAGCGTGTGCTACCTACTGGGCATTGGGCATGTAGCACACAGCCTGATTGGCTGGAATAGTCCAAGGCTGGGTGGTCCAGACCAGCACAGACACACCCTTCATGTCCTCTGCAATAGACACACCATGTGAACACGCACATAGCATTATTAATGAACGTAAATGCAAGAAATAAAAATACAGTAAAAATGGAGGAGATTGACGTGATATACCGGCTTCGGAGGCCAGTTTGGCTGGTAGTGCGTCCAGAGGGAATGTGGTGTAGATGGCTCTGCTGACGTGCTCAGGGTTATACTCTAGCTCTGCCTCAGCCAGGGCCGTTCTAGGAGGAGGATGACCAAATCAGTCAAAAGGCAGCGAGTAATGGACTTTGCCTTTGGCTGAGCAACACAGTTTGATAGATGCCAGACAAAAAAGCTCTTTGGTTCATAAAAAGGTAGGATTTATTTGTCGCTGCTTCTGTACCTGGAGGACGGAGACCAGAAGACTGGCTTGTAGTCCTGGTAGATCAGCCCCTGTTGGACGACCCAGAGAGACAGTCAGAATACACCCATGTTCTGGTGTGTGTACAAATGCACTCCGACTCCACAGTAATGCAGAGGTAACACCATCCCCTGATCCGATCAAAACTCCAAACAGAAGGACGCTCAACAAACTATCAAAGGATTACTCGAAAACCTGAAAAGAGCTCAAATCGGCTGTTGGGAGACAACCAACCACCAGTCAAACATAACATGATACAATCCATCCCAAACACCCGCCACCAGCTACCTTGCTGTGCATCTCCTGGAACACCTTGAGCTGTGCCGCCTCGTACGCCCCGTCAAATGTGTAGTAGCACTTGTCCCAGTCAGCCATGACCCCCCAGCGCTGGAAGGCAGCCTTCTGGCGGGCGATCGCCCTCTCTGCAAACTGTCGGGCTGGAGGGAGGAGACCGAATAATATGAATTGCGACTAAAGGTAGTGCTTCATAGCTAGGGTTTTCTCTGATCTAGGGGTGATGCTGTTGCTGCACAACTCTTTTGAGGGAGACGGCTCAGGGCTGGGGCCTGGATTCTAAATAGCGCAAGGGGCAGAGATAGGTCTAGTGTCCCGTCATGTTAGAGGAATTCATTTGCGCGAGTGGATGAAACTTTCCCATGGGGGTATTTCCACAGGCCAGTCTAAATGGTGTCCATTTTGAAACCTTTGCACACACTTTTCATAGGAGGTTGGCGTGTTGGAGGCTGGTCGACAGGACAGGATGTTTCAACTGGTCTTCTCAGAGCCAGGGCTAGGGTAGAGCTAGTGCAGAACTACGGTACTGTATTAGCATCTAGCAACACAATGATATTATGACCTTACGTTTTTACAACTTTTCCATGCACATTGATTATGAAAATAATATGCATGATTCGACCCGTCAAGACCCGTTTACATGCGTGGCAACTACATTTGAATGCAAACATTCTTCATAATTACATCATCCAAAAAAAAGTAAAGAGAAGAATAGATGTCTTTTTCCCACAGCCCACCACCGTTCAGCCCTCTCCTTTTGGCTGACCTTTCTGTCTGATCTGCAGGGCACTGAGGCTGCTTGGGCCCAACTCCCCAAGGGCCTTCAGCTCGATGGGCATGCCGTGGCAGTCCCACCCAGGCACGTAGTGCACCTGCCGGCCCCTCAGCATCTCAAACCGATTACGGATGTCCTTCAATATCTATGGATGAACCAAAGAAAAGGGCGACTTCATCATGAAATTCGGTCAGAACGTGTAACTGTATGATTCAGTACTAATTTCCCTGAGGCTACTATCATTTAGTTCACCATTCTCAATAATAACCAGGCATTGGGTAGGGTTAAGGAGTTTAAACAGCCAGCAAACACCCTGGAGAGATCACCTTATTGAGTGCATGTCCAACGTGGGGGTCTCCGTTGGCATAGGGGGGTCCGTCGTGGAGACAAAACTCCTTCTTCGCCTTCCTCTCTCTTTGCCAGGAGTAGAGCTCTGCAAACCCACACATCTGCACAAAGCATTCATATGAACAGGGAATGGGGACCATTTGGAGGATTGCTATGTGACAACAAAGTAAATGGAAGTATTTACTATTAACAGAACGCAATACATTCAAGAGCAGAGTGAAGGAATGACACAGAGCGACATTCTACTAGGCAAGAGATTTTCTTACCCGCTGAATCTCAAGTTCCCGATCAAGAAGCTTTTGTCCGGTTAGTTTTATTGGGAAATCGGTGCAGGGAAGTAGCACACTATCCCGGTACTGTCCCTGTGAAGAGCCGGCATCCACCGGCTGTGTTTCGCCTTCGGTTGAGCTGACACTTTGACAGCTGCGATAGTTGAAGGAGAGTGCAGGATGGAGCACAGCGCCTCTTCGGCGTGCAGTTGACCCCCATCTAGCAATCGACTGGCTTACCGCCGAAGTCCGGCACAGCAACATCTGGTGGGGAAGTAGCCAAATTGTCCGATGTATGTCAAAATAAATCAATGCCCCCGTTTATTTAGGTGGTAGAGTTGCCTAAGTGGAAGTACCGTTTGATGTCGACCTCTTATGTGTTTATCCCGGAAGAAACACCAGGGGACACCTACGGAAGCTCACGAAGGACTACATTTAGAAACGCTTTTTGAGTGCCTTCAATTACCACAAGAGGTCTCCCTTTCCCCTTACATTATACATTTATCAACTCTAATACATTGGATTTTTGTTTACTTTACTTTTAATCAAGATAAAATAATCACATATTTCTTTCTTTCTATGTTGTTATTTTAAAGACTATATTCAACGTTATAGTTAACTTAATTCGTGTTAATGACCAGCGCAATGCGGATTATACAAAAGGCATAGATCTTAATTTTTGTTACATATTTTTTGTAAATGAAGGCCTAAAAATGTAATTGTTAGTAAAAAAAAAAAAGTAAGAGCAAATTAATTAAAGTCCAAATTAATAACAACTGACAAAATGTAATTGGCGATTTTGCGTTAATGTCTTAAGATGGAACAGGTGGTTTGATGACGTAGCGCCAGCCCTATAAAGGGTCGTTCGACCGCACATCAGTCATTCCCTTCCTGAAGATAAGCGACACTGCACGGCCAACGAAGCACAGCAGTTTACAGGAATACCGCGAATATGAATAAATTGGCCACTTTTCTCGTTGGATTCCTATTTGCTCTGAATTTTGCATCAATGGTGAGATTTTTACAACTGTCCTTCAACATTTTATTCCATTGTCACTTGATTTTAATCGGACATCATTTAAAGTTCAGTTAATGTTGTTGCTTTAAGGAATCAAAATTTCAACGGGCCTATTTGTATTCTACACCTAGCTTAATATTCTCATGAAGTGCTGATTTATGCAACTTTTGCAAGTTTCAATAATTTTAACTTGCTTTATAAAACTGGAGCTAATAGGCCTAGATATTTTTGTATAATACTGGCAGTTCAAATAAAAGTGTTCTTACCTCCAAACAATTTGTCGAGAAATGCGTCAAAGACAAATTTGTGACACGCACCCTCCCAATGACCAACTTTTCCTATTTACTTTTTCAGCTGGTAGGTGCAGAAGAAAAACCGAAAGCGACTGAATCAACAGCGAAACCGACTGAACTACTAACAAGCGCTACCTACTCCACCAATTCAACCAAACCGGGCAACGGCACTAGTGTCGCGGGAGAGGGCGTGCGGTCGAGCGCTTCTTTGCTGCTCCCAACCGTGATGACGGCCTTTCTCTTTTACGGGCGTTGCTAATTCTATCATGAAACCGATTGTCCAGCACTAAACGCACTGCAAGGCCTAACACCAGAGGCAGCATGGGCAACATCACTGGAGCAGGTGCGTCCATGAACGAACCAACCTCCCCCGGGGAAAGTTATTTGTTTTAAGGTCTGCGAACCTTTTTGTTTTTGGGTTTTAAACCAACTAAGTAGCCTCGACAACAGAGTTGGACTTGGATGGATCAGCTGTTTTGTTTGATATTGTTGCGTGTCTGTACGATCGTCATGGACTAGAGTAGGCTAAATGTAAAGTCGCCCGTGCCTGTGATATCAACGATGTTGTTGGAGGCGCATTGTGGAAATTATTACTCCTTAATCATATTTGTATACACTGATAAATGCCTCTATATTTGTATCGCAAATGTATCAGATCTTGGATCATAATTAATATGCCGTGCTTTTAGAACTTTGTTAATAAAGCAATTGTCTGTACAATAAAAAGATTGTCTCTTACACTTGTGTTGCAAGTATTGCTTTTTGAGGGACTCTCCTACAGGCATGGGCCTGGCGCATACAGCTCTAATGACGGCTAGGCAGCATTTTAGTTGACTACTACGCTGCTTTATTGTAGTGGTTCCACTTCATCTGATTCAGTTCCAATGTCTTTGTCCCAGCGTGGCTTAAAAGTCTTTGCTGAATTCTGCCTCTCCCACTTGGAAGTTTAATTTTGTATCAAATTGCATTCAAATGCCATGGGTCATTAATTTGCAGGCCTAAGTTATCAACTTGGCTCACTTTCAAGGAAATGTTAACTAAATTGCCATGACCAATGACTCACTAGCCTACCTGAATGGCATTTGTTGCAATGGAATTCACCTGCTTGCCCCAATTATCCTTAAACACTGCCACAGATGCCATACAAACATTTGACCAGTCTAGAAAGGGCTCCTTGCTTGCTGAGGATTGCGTTTCATCCTGGTAACAATGGGCCTATTGTCTATGCAGGCACTCTTATCTCGGGCATGGTTTAAACAACCATCCAAAGCAAAATTAAGCCCTAGTCCTACCTGTGCAACTAGGCCTACTTTAACCCCAAAATCTCAGTTGCCTGTAATTTAACGTTAGTAAAACTACACGCTACGTACGTGGTGTATTACACCTGAACGTTTTTATTTTTTGTACACGAGGGACAATGAGGGGGGTTGAAGGTGGGGGGACATGGAGGTATGCAGGCGGTCTGAAAGGTGAAGGACACTGGCACTTATCAGTGATGTGGAGTGAAGAGTCATCAACGAGGTGTACCACCAGCCTAGAGCTGCATTCCATCAAACGGGTCTAAATTAATTCACCTGAGATAGTCACTGACTTTTGCAATGTAGGCCTATCTCGGTTTAAAGGACGAAATCGATTTCAAACCGTTTAGTTTCCGTCCAGGTTTCACCAAGACATCGGTAACTTACCAATCAAACTAATCATTTCGTTGTGTATATTCTTCGTGCTATTCGTGTGAGCGCAACTAGGTAGAATATAATTTGCCAAGTTGTGTCAAATGGTATTTGCAACGGATGTTTAAATTAAGTGAATCCAGGGAGACGGTTATGATGGTTTGGTCACAGCCCGTAATCCGTGAGGGGGCCCAAAAGAGTTCAGGAGTATTTATTTGATTTGTTTGTGTTTGCATCTGTTTCAAGCCATATTGCCTACCTTGTTTCCTTTCCTAATCCAACCCTCCGTGTTTCTCTCAAACAACCGTCTATTATCGTCAAGTAATTTGAGAGCAGCAGGGAAAAGGAGAACTAAATCCAATTTCAAAGTTAATACAATTAAACAATTATGGATAGTTCCCTGTGCTTTCCCCCACCCCCAGGGCTTTTTGAATAGTTTATTAAGCTTTCAAATCCGCGGTTAAGGACACTTCTCAAATTTACCTGCATTTGCTTGTGCGTGCGTGTGTGTGTGTGTGTGTGAAGAGAAAGGGAGGGGAGACAGAGAGAGGTCTCATTCAAAGCAGCCAACCAAGATGATCCCACGGGGTCCGCTGGCCACCCGCCAAACTGAAGGCCACTTCGGTACAACTGGACCACGGCACCCACCTTGTCCTCTGGAGTCAACATGCACCTAAGTGGCCCAATAACAGAGAGGCAGCGCACCAAGTTACCAGTAAGCATGACCTCAATGTGGTCTCTTTAAAGATTACCTGTGCATGCTGTAAATGTAAATTATTACAATAGTTCTTGTCAAGTAATTTGAATAGACAAAAGGAATTTAGGTCCAACACTCTCTCGTGTGTTTTATTAGCCTACATTATTCCAGGGATGATGAATGGCTATTGATTACGAAACAATCCCATATACAAATGACAAAATAGGACATGGCACAAAAATTGTTGTAACTTCCTCTACCGAAACTAACCTGGCAAATGGCCATTATGACGGCACTCTTGATATGCAGCTTTTTTCGGGGCATTTCAAATGCCCATAGAAGGGAAGTTGCGTGTGAAGAATAAGGAACATTAAAAGATCTTCTTGTGAAGGTTATTTTAATCGGGCAACTCTGCGTCGGTCGTGAACCTCTCGCACAGAACCTCTTCCTGAAAACATATTTTTCTTGGTTAGGCCCTTCACCTTTTACGAAGGGCCTAATTGAGGTCAAACAAAAAAGAGTGCCGCGTACTTCTTAAAACAGCTAATTTGTTCCTTTCTGCTGCCTTACCATTGGAAAGATGGTTAGTTAACATTTTCCTTCTCTTTGCGACCACACCGGTCCAACATAGTTCTTAATGTCCTGTAACTTCTCTTAATAGCCATTGGCCCAGAGGCCCACTGTAGCCACTATGTTGTCTGCAGACAGTACAGACAACATAGTGACAGCTAACCAATTAAACCAATATAAAAATGTACATAATCCTTAACCACTGGTGCCCAATAGCATGGCTTTAGCTGTTTTTTAGGAGGAAAATCTGAATTTTACATTTTGTTAACTAACACGAGTACATTAAGTCCCACCAGCATAGTTTAGCACAACAGAATAGCCCAACAAAAGGATTTCTCATAGGATTTTCTATTCATAAAGTGTGGTTTACCATTCAACAACCTCTGTGATTCCCTTCCGTTTTTTGCCAATCCAGCAAGCTCTGCAACATGCAGTGAACATACAGACACATAGCACAGTAATCATTGAGACATGAATACTGTAATCATACAGACACATTACACCTTTTCCTGTGACACAGCAGTGCACTTGCTCCAGAGGAACTCACAGTGGACAGCATGCAGCCAATCTCTGCCCCTCATGCATGAGCTGATCCACGCAGCGCATGGATCATCCCGCAACCACACAGCTCTTTCCCAGTACCCTGTTGCATTTTACAGCCCATTGAGTAGCCCCCTGCCTGGCCTGAGGTGAGCGATGTGGAGGACGGAGGTCTGTTCATACATTTAGAATTGTACAAACTTCTTGTGTTTCACCAAAGCACACTCAACACACGTAACACATTTTATGCCCAATCCTAAAATGAGAAGGTTAAAGGCACCCAGTGCAACTTTCGAGGCTTAAAAATAAACATTCAATTTCTAGTCTTTTTTACACGTAGTAAGTTTCAATAACTCCATACCATTACATACCGACATTCAAGCAGCAAAGATGAGACGTCGTTGTGTGGTGAGAACTGATAGAAAATCGATAACAACAACAATGCCGCCATTTTCTTTATTTTTTGTAACCTACAATAAATAAAGCAGGCTTCCAGTCAATGGAAAAATGGCTTCTCCCCACCGGCGATTGTTGTTGTTTGCGATTTTCTATCAGTTCTACCACACAACGACGTCTCATCTTTGCTCCTTGAATGTCGATATGTAATGGTATGGAGTTATTGAAACTTACTACGTGTAAAAAAGACTAGAAATTGAATGTTTATTTTTCATTGAATGTTTACATAAAGTTGCACTGGGTGCCTTTAAGACACACGCCTTGGTCTCAGAGTGAGGCTATGATGGCTGTTTGATGTAAAAATAAATCAAATGTCGGACAGATATTTACTTTAATAGCTCGTTTATCAGATTTTTTCTAGATTTAGACAATGATGGTCTCCACTGAGCGCCACAGGAAGTCATTCCTGCCTGTGGCTATTAAAATCTATAACGCCTCCCTCTGATAATGACATAAAACCTATGTAAAAATTGTATTATAACCCACTAAGAGATGTCCACTTTCACTAAGAGATGTCCACTTCTTACTTTATTCTTACTTTTATTTATTGTATTTTATTTATAATTTTCTATATTATAATCTTATCTTCTATGCTTGTAATTTCGATTTGTACGGAGCACCTGGAACGAAACAATTTCCCCCCGGGAATCGATAAAGTTCTCTGATTCTGAGTCTCCAAGGCCAGAGGTAAACATGTTTGGAATGTGTCAAAAATCTATATGAATAAGGGAAAAAAACGAAGGGAGCGATGCTGGCGTATAATGAAAAACAAGACTGCTCCTCTCCTAGCAAGGCTCCTAACACGAAAAACAACGCAAAATGAGATGTTTTGCAATGTAAATCTTGAAGACGTAGACATTCAAATCCTTGTGAAGCCTTTCACAAACCTTTCCTCCTTTGGCTGAGCTGTGTAGGCATTCAGCCCAACAGTTTTTGTCATAACAACAATGCAGGAGACAAATGCAAAACTAAACACGCATCTTTGAAGTTTCCATTGGAAAAAGAATGTTGAATACTTTGACTGTGGTTATCACAGTTTTTTCTCATGATCATTTTCTTTCTAACTGTGATAACATCATCGTTTTATCAGTGATTGCAAACAATGTTTGGAAGTGGAACAGGAGGGCACAGTGCTAATCCACACGTCCAGAGGAGAGAATGTCAAGGGCAACTAGAGCATGGTCGTTCTGTGTGTGTTCTGTATAGAGGGTGGGATGGTTATCTATGCTGAACGTAAATCTTTACCTGGTAGCCTCGGATTGTGAGGAGGACAGCTCTAGCGGTAACCATATAGCTGAATTGTTGTTAAAATTTGTTAAGGAACTGTAAAGCTTACAACTGAAAGAAGAAGGGTGTTGGAAAGGATCAGGTAAATTAAGCATGGCTCATGAATTCAAAATAACTATTTCAAACATCGTAAATGGTGTTGTGAAGGTTTTTTGTTGCATGGCAACAATTTTAAATATGCTTAACGCTTTCTCATCCACACACTTTTAATAATTCATTAAACACGTTTACTTTGGGCTTCATGGGCTATAAAGGCATCTTGGCATGGATTATAGGCAGCAGAATGTAATGTCTTCAGTGTGGCTCTCCTGAGAAGAGAGGCATGGATCCCTCTCATGGATACTGGCTACAACTAAATGTGAATACATTTAAAAGCTTTTAACAAACCTTGGGTTATATTTATTAGCTGAATCTATCTTATGGAATACTTAAAATTTGAAAATCCAACAAATAAAGGTTAAACAGAATAAAGGCAGTGAATGTAGAATACTCTCAGCGTAATGTCCCATTAATGTGGAAATTGTGTTATTTAAATAAATATTCTGCTTAGAATGAACCGTTTAAACTCATACTTATTAAAACCTAAATCTTAAATACCACATAAAAAAACCAAGGCCAAAAGAAAGAGTTTATTTAAGACAAGTGGTGCCTCATGATCGACCATGGAACAGTTGCTCAGTGGAAAAGATAATATCAAACACATTCCAACCACCTAATAATAATAAAGGACCTTCCCAGTTAACCTATAAAAAATA
Source organism: Gadus morhua (assembly GCF_902167405.1). Taxonomy (NCBI): domain Eukaryota; kingdom Metazoa; phylum Chordata; class Actinopteri; order Gadiformes; family Gadidae; genus Gadus; species Gadus morhua. The sequence goes on from NC_044052.1 coordinate 7,164,636, forward strand.
AAATAAATAAATAGCATACCCTCAACAGGAACACATTCATTATCTGCAAAATACTCTGCAATGGAAGGTAATCATTTACACAATCACAAAGCCATGTGATTTGCAGTTATTTTCACACTGATGTCTGCTCAATGGCACTTTTTCATTTGTTGGGGACCTCATAGTTGGAAATTGAGGGAAACCCCACTCTTTGCTCGATCCAGTGTGCTACACTCAGCAACATTCCGTCTTGGAAGGCGGGACCTATGAGCTGTAAGCCAATTGGAAGACCTCTGCTTGATAAAGCTGTTGGCACAGAAACAGCAGGTAGACCTTTTTTTGGGGGGGAGAAAGAGATAAGAGTGAACAGTAGAAAAAAAAGATTCAGGAACAGTGACTTAACTTGACTTAACAAGGTTAAATATTATCTTGGTTTCCACAGAAATAACAAGTAGCTGAAAAGTAACCACAGAGATGCTATAAAAACACAGCTGCCCGCTCCTCCGACTCCACACAACACAGTTTACACTTTTGAATGGTTCTTTTAGCACACTCATGGTTCAGCCTTTAGTCTTTCCTTTACTCTCATGAAGTCAATAATACTAAGTGAGGGCTATGAATTAGGGATGTCCCGATCCACGGCATCGGCATCGGTCTGATATTGGCCCATTACGCTGGATCGGATTGGGGAGGTGGTAAGAAATATGATCCGATCCGCGCAGCGTGTCACGTGATAACCACAGTAATTTGTCAATTAGGCGCATGCACATGAGAGCTATCTGTTGGAAAACCATGTCAGCAATGTGGCTGTATTTCATCCTTAAAGGCCGTGTTGCAGGGTTTATTTTCCAACGAATTTTTGCAATTTGCTTGCTGGTGTTTAAGATTTAAACTGTTATTTATTGTATTTAATGTTGTTATGTATCACAAAATGGAATGTAATACGAAAAAGTAGGTACTATTTTAGCGGTTTGCTATTCATTCTCCTTTCCCCTCCTTTTTTCAGAATGCATTGCATGACGTCACGTTGGGGAGACACGGACCAAAGCCGCATTGAGACCCTTGAGAGTAGAGACTAGTAAGAGAGTGTTCAGCAGATTATACAGATACATAGATATTATCTTTAGTTAGTATATGCTTCACGTGAACCTCCTAAGATGGCGCAATTTGATTGGTTCGCTATCTCGGGATTTTGGGCAATATCCCATGATTGACATCTCAAACTCGATATTGCAAAACGTCGACAAATAAACCTTCGGTCTCGGCGGCTATTCCCCACTATTCACTTCGCCTTCGCGAATAATTGTTGACTAATAGCCTAGATAGATAAATAGCCTGGTCAAGTCTTTATTAATACCAAACTACACGTTGGAATTCATTAGGTGATTCGGCTCACACAGTATAGCCTACAAGACCACACAGAACAAGGGAGGCAACAAGTCTGACTGGACATACACAAAATACATCACATTAAAACTAGACCCATGTGTTGATAGATAGACAGATAGAAAGATAATTAAATATGTTCTATTATTTGCCTTGGAGCCAGCCAATCCTGCGTATGCAAATTAGCCATGTGCGCCTAACACAAGAAAGACTAATGTTGAGAAGTCATACTAAAAATGGATAGCAAGCGAAAGCCGAACCTGACTTCATCAATCACATACTTTGGGTCCATTCTAACTTATGGTAAGAGGCTAGTCTTTAAATCTTTGCAGTGACTGAATGTTGATGATAAAACGGATTGTTTTGCATAAGATGAGTGTGCGACTGTGCATGTGTCCTTTTCAGCTTCGGCATACTGCATGGTTATGAAGGCCTTGTGGTTAGTTGTGGTCTTAGTGAAGCAGCCTAGCCTTGGAGTTGGATAAGTTGGAGTGATTGTGTAGTATGGTCGTGCGAGAGTGAGAGAGAGCACACCCGCCGTGGTGATGTTTGGCTTGTTGTGGGCTGTCTGTCAGCATCCGCCGGGTTGGATGGTTTGCTGTCTGGTCGTATTTGCGGTAGATTGATGGTTAAATAATGTCACACCATGATCGGTTATACTTGCAGGCACTCATTTGCAAGTGCACTGATTGCTGTCCGGTAGGCTAAGTTAGCCCATAGCTAGCATTATGCCTTCTATTTCTAGATATTCTGACTAAGTTGTCGCTGTCACTAGATATAACTGACAGTAAAAATAAATAAAAGTGTTGTTATTGTATGCACTGCTGTTCATTGACTAGCTCCAGCGCTCGTTGCTGCGTTGCTACATGATAGCAACTCTCCACTCATTCTCCTCTGACCATGCATTTAATTGGCTTTGACCTCAGTTCTCGGCAATTCCTCATTCGCCCTCTCACGTCTGACAAGTTCGAAATGATACTGCTGTGGGCCATCATACATGTTATTTGTGGTTCTTGACACCTCTTAGACGCCAGATAGTACTAGGCTGAGGCTACCTTCCACCACGTCTCCCCAACGTGACGTCATCGCCGAATGGCGTTAGAAAACACCCGTTACACTATTGGAGACATTTTATAAATGATACACATATTTTGAGTGCTTTATGTACCCATTAATCAAAACTTCCGGTTAACCTGCACGTAGGCCTTTAAAGAAGATAAAAGTGCAACAGGCTGTTGCACGGCTCTCCTCGGCTGTTGCTGAGGAGAGGAGCAATCATGCGCCGTCACGTCAAACGCACCTCGGCTAGAGCGGATCACAGCTGTTTTGGTAGCCACAAGCTTGGCGATCATAAAAGCTAACTGAATGAATATTATAAATCAGGCGTTTGTGTGTGGGGACCCCCATTTATATACCTAGAGGCTAGCTGCTTCTTACATATCCGATGTTCTCGCGGTAGAAGCTAAATGCTAGCGTAAACAATATTTTTCAAGTCATGAAGCATATATGTAGCAAAATTGAAATGTCAATGCAATTATGTCCATTAAGTCATCACATCATGCAAGTGACAATTCATTATGCAATTTAATAATGTAATTTGAAAATACGTCATTCAAAGTGTATTTTAATATGCAAAGTGACAATGAAATCCTCAATTCAAGTTGAAAAAAGTTAAACAATAAAAATAGCATAACATTTTGTTACATTTGAGTGCCTTTATTCAAATGGATTGCAATGCACTTTGCCACGCTCCGTGTTTTGCAAAATTCTAATGAAATTTCAATCCGCAAAAAGGTTTTGCAAAATATTTTGCAAAGCGTATCAGCGAATCGCGTCTGGGCGGGATCTAACTCTTATTGGCATGGGCAAAGTGGTTATTATTATTATTATTATTATTATTATTATTATTATTATTATTATTATTATTATTATTATTATTATCATTATTTGTTCAAGATTAAAACAAAGCATTGGATAGATATCGGTATGGCAGCTAGCCTAAGCTATGTTATCGGTATCGGAAGTGAAAAAGTGGTATCAGAACATCCCTAGGCTACCATGAATAGAACGGGTGACCTTTATTTTAGCTAATGACTAACGGGGTCAATTTAAATAGAAATGAAACTGTATTAGGATGGTTTAGGATGAACAGCACTGCTCTACGTATGTTTGTTCACATATATAAGTGCATAAGCACGCACACATTTGCTTTTACATTAGCGTGTGCCCCCATGCGGGGTCCGTCCTGTACCTGCTAGGTTGGCGGGCTGCGTGAAGACGTCCTCCTGGGTAGAGCGCGTGCGGTTGTCCGCCTGGATGAAGTGGGAGTAGCTGGCGGCGTCGCTCAGGGTGGTGGGCGTCAGGAGCACATCCACGCCCGCGCTGAACGCGTGTTCGAAGTCCTCGGCGATGAGCCGACGCACCTGCTGCGCCTTCAGGAAGTAGCGCTCGTAGTTCCTGAGGAGGTTTATTTGTTACGTCAGTTCCTGTCGAACGCTTCTGATTTGTTTGGGGGCTTTTTCGATTCTTTTCTTTTGCTTGTCGTCAAATATTCTCTGCAAGGACACATCTACACTACCTTTCAAAAGTTTGGGGTCACCCAGACATTTGTGTTTTCCATGAAAACACACTTTTATTATTATTTATTCAGCTGTGCTAACATAATTACATGATGGTTTTCTATTTTTTCTTATTAACTAAACAATGTACCATTAGAACACAGGAGTGAACGTTGCTGGAAATGGGCCTCTCTACACCAATATAGATATTCCATAAAAAATCTGCTGTTACCAGCAAGAATAGTCATTTACCAAATTAACAAGTCTAGACTGTATTTCTGATGAATTTCATGTTATCTTCATTGAATAAAATAATGCTTTTCTTAAAAAATAAGGACATTTCTAAGTGACCCATTACTTTTGAATGTAAGTGCATGTCCGAGAAAGTGGAAATAACCACAAATGAGGCTGATTATTTTGTGGGGTCCTCCAAGTTACCCCTGAGGTCAGAGCTCTTTTGACACTTAAACCCTCAACTTTGTCACTTGACAGGGTTAAATAGGGTAGAAACCAAAAGGGTAAAAACCAGGCGCACTGTTGGAGCAGGAAGAAGTTTCCAGACAGGATCCTCCCTCGCACCACGGCGTTGAAGCCCTCGTGGCGGCTGGCGGCGTACATGGCGTCCGTCGAGCTGTCCTCAGTGCTACGGTGCCCTAACGGGGACACGAGAGGAAATCACATGATCGTCATATTACCTTCTTCTGTTAGCAGACAAAAAGAGGACAGACAGGTCAGTCTTCTGGTTAGGGAGCTTGACCCCAGCCTAAAGGTTTAGAGTTCAAATCCTAATGCCTGCAGCTTACCTGTAGGGTACCTTACTAAATGAACTAGAGGAAAGAGTCTCTTAATGAAAAAAAAATAATAAACAGGCAAGGCTTAGATAGCGACATTTCACTCCTTAACATTGTACTGTAAATGTTTTAAATCTAAAAAGGAAAAAATATGTCAAAGCAAAAAAAAGAAAACATCAGGTCTTGTACCATACTCCAGGCCGTCGAAGCGTGCCATGTTGGACGCCACCTCGGCACAGCACAGCACGTGGTAGCAGACGATTGAGTGCTGGGTGTGGGGGAGGGAGACCTCTCTCACCCGGGCCCCAGCTCCCTCCAGCAGGTCGGCGAGGCGGCTCCACTGGGCCAGGGTCTCCTGTGACAGACCCGGAGCGTGGTACTCCTGGGGAACACCAGAGAGAGTTATGGTTGAGGCCCAGAACACTGGTGCTAACCCACGATTCTGTGTATCCACTTTTGTATCGGGTCAGTGGGAGCAATGCATGTCTTTTTTTTTTTTTTTAAATATCAAATGATTTGAAAACAATTCAGGTAGATGATTCATGGTTTTTCCAGTTACCGTATTCTAAACTCATACGGCAGAGGCAATCTTCCAGAATGAGAACATCCTGGCATGAACATAACCTCAATAAATAAGGTGACGCAGTATATGAGAGACAACCTCAACATCCTTTTCGACATGAGTGTGACATTTACCAACAGTAAATTCGATTTTTCTCTTAAAGTCAGTCAGATTTAGAAGAAGGTAACCTTTGGGATGCCCACACAGAGGTTGCGGACGTCGAAGTCTTCAGAAAACCCTGCGTGTGACGTGGGGCTCTGCACCGTCGTGGAGTCCTTAAGGTCACGGCCCTGGAGGACCTCTGTGACACAACAACACCAGCTAACGTAGTTAAACACACCTTGATTTGTCTGTTGATGAGACCAAGTTCGTCATTTGCATAAGGGGAATGACATAAAACTTTGAAAGAAATGCCCTTTTCATAGGCATACAAGGCAGTCGATGGAACTGCCCCTGCCTACCTCCAAGCATTGGTAAAGCCACACATCCCAGCTCGATCCCTCCGCTCAACTACCTCAGCTGGACGTCTGGTACCGGCATCGCTAAGAGCTAGCAAAGGCCGATCAGCAAAGTCACAACTTTTCTCGGTTTTGGGACCTCAGTGGTGGAACAAGCTCCCTGCTGTTCTCAGGACCGCAGAGTCGCTCACTATCTTCCGAAAAAGACTCAAGACTCACCTGTTAAGAGTCCACCTCGACTCTGCATAGCCACCCTCCCCCTTCTGGCCACCATTGTGCATTGTATTGTGTATTATAGTACTTAACTGTGTAGCAACTGCAGTAGCTGCTATCATTGCTGTAACATGGGGAATTGGTTAGCCTAGCGATTGTTGTACTTGCACTTGGTTCTATGAACATCCCTACTGTACCGACAGCGATATATTGTTGCACTTCCAATGACAAATGTACTTATTGTAAGTCGCTTTGGATAAAAGCGTCTGCTAAATGCCCTAAATGTAAATGTAAATGTAAATGTCATAGCATTATCCTCTCCCGACGATTGCAAACATGTGGATTTAATGATTTTCCTTATATCTGTCGGTAGCTGGGCAGGAATCAAGGCATACTGATATTGGCAACCAGTACCTCTGTTTTTGGTCTCTGGTGCCGTCTCCCTCCAGAACTGCTGTAACATAGTAGGACTGACGGATCTAAGGTTAAGACACAGCAAAAAGTACTACAAAACAAAAAGTGAACAAGGGTAAGCCTCCTACCAAGAACGATGGCTGCGTCGCTGGTGCTCCGGGTCACGATGCCCGGGACGTCCATGGAGTTGACCAGGGGGATGAGACCGTGGCGGGACAGCAGGCCGTAGGTGGGCTTGAGGGCCACGGCTCCACAAAGAGCCCCTGGGTTACGGGTGGAGCCGCCAGTATCTGAGCCCAGAGCTCTGCCGGAAGACATCCAAAGCAGGCATGTATTAAGGTTACGGTGTCGTGGAGAATTCAAAGCTCAAACAAATGCACTGAACTTCATACCTCGGAATGGACAACTGGCACATATTGGAAATATGATGCATTTCTAGGCAAAATTGTATAAGAATAACTAGAGTCAAAGAATAAGGGCAATTGATCTTCATTATTTTCATAATTTTATGAAAACATCTGAATATTATATAACCCAGGCGCGCGCCGTTCATATGGGCAGGTGGGGCAGCGAACTCCCTGCAAAAGCATGCTCCCAAAAAAAGTTCCTCTGTAAATCATTGCCCCAGTTTATTTTTAATAATGTGATTGTCACATTAACTATCTATAGTTTCTGTAGGCTTTTCAACAATTTTTGGTCTGTTGACATCAGATTTTGGATGATGTTGGCGATTCTAGTTGAGTTTATCGTGTCATGCGATGTTGGGGGAGGGCAGCTCAGTGACCTTGTCCCTCCGTATGTTTCTCGCATAACCCTGCAGGCTGCAATAAGAATTGCAATCCGCGCTATAAGACGCCCGTATGGTCGTAAAGTAGTCTGCCCCATGGTCATATTCTAGGACTGTTGTTGTTTTAACTCGAATTATTCCGCCAGCATCTTTCATCTTTCCGCAGTCATGGCGAGTGGTGTTGCACCTGCGGTTAACACTGTTGAGTCTCTGCTAAAAAAAACATTTGAAAGGTTAAAATTTGACCAAACTGGATATTCGTATTAACCAACAAACGAAGGATAGAGGGAAAACGTACAACAGAACTTTCTCCCGAGAATGGTACGAGAAGAGAAAATGGCTATGTGGTTGCTCAAAAAGAAGAACCTTTTTTTGATGCAAAACATTTAAATTGTATACCTGATTTCATACCTGATTCAAACAGAGCTGCTATTGAGAAATACCTGACTTCAACAGAATTGTTAGTGAGAAATTTGCACACATGAGATCGTAGGGCCAAGTTCCTGTATAAATGATCGAAGTTATGATATCTTGATTGTTGACTTCTGATAAGCTATGTCTGTTTGTTTGATGTTAACAAATGTGTTCTGTATAGGCCTGCCTATCTAGGTTTTATCTCTACTTTGCATTCATTTATTTGCAATGCACTTGCTAAGCCTTGCTTAGCAAAAAGCCTTGCCTTGAAAAAAGACATTCAGATATTCGGGTGGAATTGTTAAGGGATTGTAGCCTATTCATTTATTTTTTTCAGCAGGTATTTGTATGTTATTCAGCTGAGTGTAACAATGAAATAGGGAGGAATAACTTCCCTATAATATTGACATTTTCCTTTTAAATTTTTGACTTTGGAGAACTAGTTGATGTTTCCATTGCACATAGGCTATTCTAATTATCCCGACATCATACGACGAGTGTTGCGGATGGCACTTCAAAAGCGTGCAGTAACATTAGGCTATTAGTTTATTCTTAATTCTGACTCACAATTAGTTTAGTGAACAAGGTTAATGTAGCTCAAAATATACATGTTAAAAATATATATAAATTGTGGAAGTGGTCATACGCCAGTAATTTCTGCCCCACCGAAATGAAGGGGCACCGCACGCTACTGATATAACCTTTAAAATGGCTTCTTAAACCAAACTGGGAGTAAGTCTTACAGGAAGCTGGTTAGTGAGGTGACAGCTGCACCACTTCCTCCTGAGCTTCCTCCTGTGATCACCCACTCAGAGTCATCCTCCGCTCCTCCTGACTGCTCTCTGTAGGGAGCAGCATAGCTCCAGGGGTTCCTGACTGGACCGAACACCCCGTCAGTGCTGCCTGATCTGGAGAGAATGGGCAACATTTTGGTCCCGATGCAGCCAGAGTTTCACAACACAACACAGACTTCCTAGACTAGTTGCTGCAGAAGCTATATTAATAAATGTGACTTTAAGTTAATAGAATACGACAAGTGACGGTGTATGACTTTAGTCCTACCCCATTGCAAACTCATCCATATTTGTCTTCCCCACAAGAACAGCTCCCTGATCAAGAAGTTTCTGGACCACTGTAGCATTATATGGCGGGAGGAAGTCTATGGTACAAGTAAGGCAGCGAGTTAATCCTCAATGAAGCATTTTAGTCACATTTGAGCAAGGATATTTGAATGTTTTTGATATATAGCCGAAACATTACTATGGCACCTTTGAGCATCCTTGAAGCGCATGTGGTCCTGATATTCTCTGTGCAGAAGTTGTCTTTGACAGCAAACGGTATTCCATCTAGAATACCTTTGGGAGAACCTGAAAAAAAAGACACCATATGAATAGTCACCAGATGAATAGTTTAGTTAGATAGTAATTTAGATCTGACTTTTTGGACAGTTAAAGTCAGATCTGTCCACACCTTGGTACACACCTTGAAGCAGTCGACTCTCTGCCTCCTCTGCCTGTTTCAGTGCCAGCTCCTCCGTCACGGTGATGTATGCATTCAAATGCTGAGTTTTCTTAATGCGTTTCAGACATTTTCGACACAGTTCTAATGGGGAGATCTTCCCCTCCCTTAGAGCCAAGGACACCTGATAAAACCGTGAAATCAACAGACATTGTTTTCATTCTGTTTAACGGTAGTTTATTTTATTTATTGCCATTTTATTTGAGAAAAGGTTGGCAGCGGACTACAGCTTAATGAAAGTGAGGCTTAAACTTGCAGGTTTGGTTGTCAGTCAATGCAGGTGATGGGCTCCCAAACCCATTAGGTAACTACATGATTATATGATCAATGTATTGAGCCAAACTAAACACTGTCAAGTTATATCTTATTACATGCAACAAGGGCACTAACCTCTTTTATGGTGAGACTGAGCATATTGCCACAATATCTCAAAGCCCAGCGATTTCCAGGCAACCTTTCGGAAAATGTGAAGATCAGATGGAGGGCGCCATGTTTGTTTCTGTTTGTAAACCCTGCTCTGTGATTGGGTAGCGGTTGAGGAATCGGAGTTCTGATTGGTTCGTGACGATATGTCAGCTCAACTCAGGAAGCGGCACCTTTACTCTGGAGTCCTTTGGTCTTTTTTTGGAATAACGTTACTGGAATATCAGGTCGCATGTCAGAATGAATAGGCATGTATGTATTGCGTACATGCAGATTCGTTTCTAATACAGATTCGCATTGACCTTAGATGTAGCCCTATCTAGTGTTACGTCATCTCCTGTAACATTGGGATCGCTACCGTGCAAGGAACAAACCCTCTGTTAACTCTTAAACAAGATACAATACTAAAAGTTGTGTCACGATGAATGCTGCAAAACAGATAATGTGCAATAGATGGTTTCACCTGGTTAAAAAATATAATGCGAGCTCAATGGTATTTAGCCATGGATGTCACAAAAGACCTTTCAGTACTTCACGCAGCCGAATGACAGTGATGCCTGCTTGGGTGATTGACACATACGGCGGTAATGATGTCCTGCGATTCACCCGAAACGCAAGCTTCCCTATTCTAAACTACCCCAATGAGGTCATCGTACAAGTGCACGCGGCAGGACTCAATCCGATTGATGTTAGTATGAGAGGTGAGTAACCTGTGATGGATGGTAAAATAGGGTCGAGGGAAGACTTGTTCATGACAATGTTCGTGAACAGTTGATGACTCTCAATTGATGCCCTTCATTAACGGTAGTTGATGCATGTCTTGATGCATCCTATTTTTCATCTGAACTCAAACACATTGACACAACACTTCCGTAAAGATCTGGACAGAAATTGGCAGATTCGGAGTTTGCGGTTCCGAATTGCACTTTGCAGATGGTCTCTTAGATCGCGGCTGAAAGCCGGCAGCTCATAGAAGCCAAATGCACCGTTCGATAAAGATGGATGAAACAATGGTTGGTGCTGCTGGTTCTATAGATTACTACGTTTAGCTAGAGGTGTCAATTGTTTCGCAACGATGTTTCACTGACGCAACGGCCTTCCCGCACCATAACGAAAGACGAACGAACGAACGAACAAAGCAGCTGTTTCAATATTGAGGTTGCCTTAGCCAAAAGTTTGACAAATATCTGTGTCATAAAACCACTACGTTTGAGCTGATGAATGCACAATAGATGATTTCATGCGTACCACTAAAGTCACTGAAAACATAGCCTACTACTACTAAGTAAGTCCTACTACTCTGTGTCCTATGTATGATCCTAGAATCATACAGCCCATAACTTAATTAGTTTTCTTTAATTTTGATCTGAATGTAGTCTTTGGGTCACTTGACCTCTCTGTCTAAAAGCCTTGGGGGTGAGAAAAAATAAGAAACAATCATTATTGCTATGTTCTTTTTATTGGCAGGTGGTTATGGAGCCTCCAGTCTCTCCATGAAGAGAGACCCTCTGAACCTCAACCAGAAGGGCAGTGAGTTCCCCCTGGTCCTGGGCAGGGACGTGTCCGGCGTGGTCATGGAGTGTGGGCTGGATGTGAAGTACTTCAAAGAGGGGGACGAGGTGAAGGAGGGGGGTCCTAATGGGGATGTTGTTTCAGTTTGCTGCTCTGTATTAATCATAACATATATCAGCCAAACAGTATTAGTGGTGGTAGGTAGCGCGTTTCACTCACTAACAGCTGACTGTTAAACTAAAAATAATAGCTGATGATTATCAATATCGACTACCAAAGTGCATATTTTTTAACTATATATGCAATTCCTGCCGAGACTATAATAATTGATGCTGAATTACACAGTCCTACTATTTGGTGTTAGGTCGCTTGTAAACAAGTCCCTCCATTTCATTCCAGTGAAAAAATGACACTGTATTTCTGTTTTTTTTATCTACTGGTTTTGTATCTTTTTACATTTATGAAAATATTTGTTGAAAATGTAACCCAATGTTGATGAAGTCACATTGGGACTTTTGTTTCCTATCTATAATCTTTGTTTATTAATCATAGCAGCTTTGAAATTTCCTTCCCCATCGCCATGTAAATATTGTTCAGGGAAATGCGCAATCAATCAATGTAACCTCTGTTGCAATGTATGGGAACGCAAGATGCCTTGGCAAGAAGAGGAACTGAAAATCTAGAGCGTCACACATTAATAAGTTCTGTGTTGTGTATCCCTCAGGTGTGGGCTGCCATCCCACCATGGAAACAGGGCAGCTTAGCTGAATTTGTGTGCTTGAGTGCTAATGAGGTATTGTTTGACTCTTTAACTCTCTCAGATTTTATGAATCCATATCATTCATTCAAAAGTCGTAGCCTTAAACACCTTTTTATTAAGAAGCATGTATATTTTTGTTAATCTCCAGCCATTGTAAACAGTTTTCTTATTTTGCGACCTACCTCTACTCAATGACCCTTTTTATATACATTAGCAACCATTAAAATACAAGAAGAACAGCCTCCAATATGGTTACCGTTGTCTCACAGGTATCCCTTAAGCCAAAGTCACTGAGTCATTCAGCCGCGGCGGCGCTGCCTTATGTGGCCGCGACGGCCTGGTCGGCGCTGGTCAACACGTGCGGACTCACGCTGGAGAACTCTGCTGAAAAACGGTAGGAGGACATAGACACACATGGGCTTCTGTCTCTTTGATCCAACAGTTGTGTGAGTGGGCCATAATCAACACCCTTTGATGTCCACAGGTTAGATTATAAACAATTCTGAAAAGGACAAATGAGTTTAATAGAAAAAGAAAAATACTTAGATATGCTTTAAAGTAGAATACGTTTTCATTTTTTCTTTATTAAAAGTCTTCTTTTCCATTTTTTTTTATTTGGACGCGCACAGGATTCTGATTCTGGGGGGATCTGGAGGCGTTGGAACATTCGCCATACAGGTAATTCTGAGGACCGCTGCGAGCCAGCCGCAACAATCTAGCACAATTTCCAATGAGCAATTGGCGGTTGCCATTAGTTCCCTCAATGGGTTTATTTATGAACTATATCGAAAATGAAAGGACTTTATGAAGGAAGAGTCAACACTAGACACTTTTCCTGTGTAATTGCCAGATGCTGAAAGCGTGGGGAGGGCACGTGACGGTGACATGCTCCAAGGACGCAGAGCGTTTGGTCAGGGGCCTAGGGGCCGACCATGTGGTCGACTACAGTGCTGGTCCCGTGGAGCTCGCTCTCGGCACACTGGAGAAGTATGCCACCCACGCATGCATGTATACTTTCAACACATGAGTTGGAGAGGAAGTTTGTCAGAGGAAGTCGCCCTGTGTGGTTACGCAGTAGGAATTGGGTGTTTCGTTTTATTGATGTAGTACGGTGTCGTTTTGCATCCAAACCACAGACGTATGCATGCCATCAGGGATATGTTATCAGGCATTTATTGTCGTAGTATATCAAGTCTTTCTTTCTTTTCAGAAAAGCTTTATTGGCATGAGAAATATATATTATATCTATACACCTATCTCTCTCTGTGTCTCTGTCTCTCTCTCTGTCTCTCTCTGTCTCTCTCTCTGTGTCTCTGTATCTCTGTGTCTGTCTCTCTGTGTCTCTGCCTCTGTGTCTCTGTCTCTCTCTGTGTCTCTGTCTCTCTCTCTCTCTCTGTCTCTCTGTGTCTCTGCCTCTGTGTCTCTGCCTCTGTGTCTCTGCCTCTGTGTCTCTGTCTCTCTCTCTCTCAGTCTCTCTGTGTCTCTGCCTCTGTGTCTCTGTCTCTGTCTCTCTGTGTCTCTGTCTCAGTGTCTCTCTCTCTCTCTCCTTGTGTCTATCCTAACCATACCCTTTCCTCGCCCGCCCGCTCCGTCTCTTCCAGGTTCGACGTGATCCTGGACAATGTGGGCGGTGACACGGAGAGCTGGGCCATGGGCCTGCTGAAGCCCTGGTCCGGGGCCAAGTACGTGACACTGGTTACTCCCTTCCTCCAGAACACCGACCTGCTGGGCGTCGCCGACGGCATGATGCAGACCGGCATCACCGTGGCCTCCAAGGCCCTCAAGGTAATGCCACCGCCCTGCAGGGAGGGATCAGTGGACGGTCAGTGGGCTGGGTAGGTTGTCGGTCAGATGGTCGCTCTACCACTGGGCATGCCAACAATGTCATAAGATTAGTGATTAATTGGAACCGAAACTCCCCACAAAAAAACAGCACCCCATGCACATGGCCACAGAACTGACTCAAAGATGCTGACCTCCGCGTTTCAACGCCTTACCTGCTCATTTGAGGCTTTCTTGCTGTTGAGGTCGGTTTCACTGTCTGAGAAAAGACAACTTGTTTTTGTCCACAGCTCTTTAAAAAGTTCTGCATAGGTAGACAAGTGCACGGGGAAGAAATTATAAACAATAATGTCGGTTAAAATAGCAAACATAAGTTGTAGGGCAATATTAATTATAAGAAAATCCAAATTCCTTTTTCCTTTTAATGTGATGATTAATGGCAAATGATGTGCCATTCATGCAATTGCCCATACAGTTGTGGTTTGGGAACTTCACTGATGCAAGAGTATCGCTTCGGAATGAGATTGTTCCTTTTGATTACATCTCGTTATCTTGTTCCCCTGTGGTTGGTCATGACTGCCAAACTTTGTACTTCATATGTCTGCATGTCTGCGTTTCCAGGAAACTGACTGAGGCAATTAGTTTCGGTCGAGCACAGAATTATTTCTTACATGTTCATGAACAGTTCTTGTTTTCTGTGACAGGAGCGGTACGCTATGATTAGGTACATTCATGTAGACAACAGGGTGTAACGGTACACTGTCACGGTTCGGTTCATACCTCGGTTCTTACCTCACGGTTTGATACGAATTCGGTATAATAAAGGGAAAACAAAAAACAAAAATGCAGAAGGGAATTCTTTTTTATATTGTGCATGTCTCAGGTTGCACCAGCTAGTGTCATACAGTCTCTCCCCTGATCTAGCAACAGCCTGAACTGTGTAATCTAAGATGTAAACAATAAGTAGCCCACTTCTACAGACTCCATCCGTAACTTGTAAACAAAATAAGACAATCAGTTATAAAACTGAAAATGCAACATGTCTTATTTATGAAAGTTCAAAGTACACAGAATTAGTGCATTTCCACCGGAGGGTGTGGATCGGTTCGGTGTGTCTTGGTGGAGTAGTGAAGGTGCGGTTTGGCGCAGCTCAGTTACGGCTCGCATTTCCACCGCCGACAGTACCCTCACGCCTTGTTCACACTACATGCGTCCATCAACGGGCGTATAGCCTCCCAAGTATGGCTGCAGTATGTGTCTATGTAGACGCATACTGCAGCCAATCAAATCGCTTCCCGCTACAATGGCGATATGTGGATATAAATACAAGAGATGACAAATCATTCCACATTTCTTTAAAAAAAAGATAACGGCCATATCTTTCCTGCTTCTTCCTGTATGTTATTGCATGCATCATAACACCCCTAGTAAACAATATAAGCACAGTTCACATTGCTTCCGAGTTTATGGGTTCTATGCAAAGTTTAATTTGCATAAACATAGCTAAAGGGAAAA
The DNA here is from genome assembly GCF_902167405.1 of Gadus morhua. NCBI lineage: Eukaryota > Metazoa > Chordata > Actinopteri > Gadiformes > Gadidae > Gadus > Gadus morhua. The sequence goes on from NC_044052.1 coordinate 7,179,708, forward strand.
CAAAAAACAAAAATGCAGAAGGGAATTCTTTTTTATATTGTGCATGTCTCAGGTTGTACCAGCTAGTGTCATACAGTCTCTCCCCTGATCTAGCTGCAACAGCCTGAACTGTGTAATCTAAGATGTAAACAATAAGTAGCCCACTTCTACAGACTCCATCCGTAACTTGTAAACAAAATAAGACAATCAGTTATAAAACTGAAAATGCAACATGTCTTATTTATGAAAGTTCAAAGTACACAGAATTAGTTCATTTCCACCGGAGGGTGTGGATCGGTTCGGTGTGTCTTGGTGGAGTAGTGAAGGTGCGGTTTGGCGCAGCTCAGTTACGGCTCGCATTTCCACCGCCGACAGTACCCTCACGCCTTGTTCACACTACATGCGTCCATCAACGGGCGTATAGCCTCCCAATTATGGCTGCAGTATGCGTCTATGTAGACGCATACTGCAGCCAATCAAATCGCTTCCCGCTACAATGGCGATATGTGGATATAAATACAAGACATGACAAATCATTCCACATTTCTTTAAAAAAAAGATAACGGCCATATCTTTTCTGCTTCTTCCTGTATGTTTTGCATGCATCATAACACCCCTAGTAAACAATATAAGCACAATTCACATTGCTTCCGAGTTTATGGGTTCTATGCAAAGTTTAATTTGCATAAACATAGCTGAAGATACTCCAAATAATGGCGCACTCATTGCCATAACACCTTGGCGTGTGGCAGCTGAGCAAAGGTTTTTGGCTTAACTGGCTATTCTAAGCGCCCAAGACACAACAGCGCCTCCCTGAGGGCCGCCGAGGCAGTGACCCCCTTCTGTGTGAGGTATATTTTTTCACTTTCAGTGTGTATTGCCTTTTTCTGTTGTTGTGTGCAATGTTCATGTTAAGCTGCGTATTTATGCTAATAAGGAACCGAGAACCAGATGAATTGCTAAAGATAGAATGTGGAATCTACCTAATTTGTGTGTGTGTGTGTGTGTGTGTGTTTGTGTGTGTTCCTCTAGTGTGTGTCTGTCCAAGGCAGACAAGTTCCCGCAATGACGATTGTCAATTTGGTGTTTCGAGCCTAACCGGAAGAGATGTAATTCTTCCCTGAGATGTCATATTAAGTCGCAAGCGGACCGCGATGTTGCCATGACATTTAGAAATCATCCTGTATTTAATGGGTTACAATATTGATGTATATATATTATGTAGGGGTTGATTATAACTCGTGAATAATATTGTATTATTCATTCTAATCATAATAATTTTTACAATTCATATAGGCCCATTATATTTATGCACGTCTTGAGCCATCAGCTGGGTTGGTCTTGGCCGTTTCTAGTTGACATTGCAGTACGGAACACAGCCGCTTCGCTTCCCTGACGCTTGAGTTGCATTGCATGCAAAAACTCACCCTTGCAGCAATGTAGTGCAGAGCTCTGCAGTCAACACCAACCACAGTGGAGCAAGAGGACAGGATGTAAACGGATTCAACAATCTCGTAGTGAAGTTTTACTCTTTATCTGGGAATTCCCCAAAATAGACACACGATGGCCCATAAATCATCACATTAAAGGACTAGGAATTTTGCAAAACTCAGTAAAAAGTAATAAAAAACTATATTTTTCCAATTGCATCATGATGTAGTTTCGGACGACACACACACCGCACTGTAATGCTGCAATCAAAAGAAGAGTCTTCAATTGGTACTAACTAATAATCATTAACTGGTGTTATATCGGGTCACGATTTGAATGTTGGATGAGAAATGTTGTGTGCTCACCCGTGACTGGCTTTAGGTATCAATGTTTTACTGTGGAAAGAGGAAAGAGAAGGAGGAACCAAACTTGTTTACACTCGGTTGCATATGCGTGCGTGTGTGTGTGTGTGAATGCGTGCGTGCGATGTACACCTTTTGAAATGGGGTTAGAATGCTGAAGACAGTTTTCTGTCCGTCTGTTAACACAGCACCTGTGTAAAGGAGTGCACTACAGATGGGGCTTCTTCATACCCAACGGTGCCGCTCTGGATGACATCAGTGAAATGGTGGACGCCGGAAAGGTAGGCTACCAGGACGCAGGCTAAAAACTCTTGAGAAAAGAAGCTCACAAAGCGCTTCACAAGCATAAATACAATCCCAGCCATACTTAATAAGAGGGCATAAATGGAAGAGAAGGAAGCCCGGGGCATCTATACAACTATTCTACTTCATTAAGAGAAAGCATGAGGACGTCTGCAACTAAAATAAACCATCAAGTGTGGCCTCTGCCTGTGATCCGCAGCTTCCTGTGTTCTCACGCTTGCTCGACTTTAACTTCCCTTTAGGTCATTTATTTTTTCATTTTACCCATTTCTGCATCAAATGGGTGCGTCTTTGTGTGCGCAACATGATGCGGTGGTTCGAAAGAATTCAAGACTGTAGATCATTACAACCCGACTCAGCATGGCTTTTCAGTGTCTCTTCACACCTTTTTCTCACCCACGTTCCTCCCTTCTTCCGGCGCCAGATCCGGGCGGTGGTGGAGGCGGAGTTCCCCTTCTCCCAGGTCCCCCAGGCCTTCCAGAAGGTGGAGGAGGGCCACGCCCGGGGCAAGACCGTGGTCCAGGTCATCGGGGGAGGGGGGGACCACGCGGAGTGCTGACACACCCAGCAGGATAACCGCGGACCGCGGGGCCCCTTCAGGGACGGAGTTGCCATGGCGATGTACAGCGCTCTCGGTTTCCCTTCAAGAGTTTTAGCAGTGGTCGTGTTGCGGACGGTGAACGTGTCGTGTGTGAATGACTGTTGATTGGCTTTGGCTGATGCAAATGTTGGTTCAAGTGGGAGAAAAAGTGCTCACTTCCTCTTTGGAGTTTTGTAGTGGCTTTGTGAATGTAAATAATATTAAATGGTATCAAAAGGATTCATAGTCTAGAATTGGGGTGTGTGTGTGTGTGTGTGTGTGTGTGTTGTGGGCGCCTGGGGCCTCATGTACTAAGGTTGCGTACGCACAAAAACGTGGCGTACGTCCTTTTCCACGCTCACGTTCAGATGTACAAAACGTGAAATTACCGTAAAAATGTGCGGTCCCCACGCCAGCTCCAGAGCTGTCGTACGCACGTTTCTACAGCTATTGTTCCTTTGGCGAAACTTAGAGGTGACGCTGGGAAACTGGGAAAAAAGGTGAAAACAATGACTCAGAGTGATTTGCACATCAGACACACTAATGAACAATTAACACACCTTGCAATTATATGGGTGGCTATAAAAGCATGCGCAATGGATGAAGAAAATTGTTTTAAAAATGGCTGCGTTAGCGTTGTTAGGGGACATCGCAAATGGTCAAATCCGAAGGGCGCTGGAGACGGCGGGGCCGACGGAGGAGACGCCGGGGCCGACGGAGCAATCCGTGCCCTCTCCTTGCTTGTCTATTCAAAAATAAAAAATTTAAGTTAATAAACACGAGTCAAAGTCTTTAATATCCTGGCATCTTTACGCACGACTTATGTGTATTGCAAGCAGCCAATTGTATGACCAGTATAATTACAGCATTTATGACTTCAGCATATTTACCTTGGGGATGATCGGCGTCCCCTTCATGGGCTCCCACCACTCCGGTGAGAGCTGTGTCAACGATCAAAGCGGCCACTCTCAAATCGAAGGGGGAGAGTTCCCCCACTCCCGTCCCCCCACCTGTTGCGGTCACGCTTCGGCGGTGGGCAGAAACCCTCCGCTTCACCTCCACCTTGAGGTCTGACCACTTTTTTTTAATTTCAGAGTGTGTGCGCTGCTGAGACCCCACTGCATTGACGGCCTCGCAAACACACTCCCACTCACTTCTCTTTTGTTTTGCATTTATCCCTGTTGACAGGGTTCCAATAGCATATGCTTGCGCATTTCTACCCCGTGGAGCAAAATCTCGAGCTCAGACTCCGTGAAGTTTCGTTTTTTGCCTCTGTTCATGGTGCCAGGTGATCGGATTAAGAGGTGAATCTCAGGTCCAGAGGCCTATTTAAATGAAATTGCATATTTAAATGAGGGCGTGGACAGGGAGGAGTTTGGCACCTCGGCATGTGCGCTCAATTCCACGTTGATCGAGATATGTACAAAAGAAACGTGCTTGGATCCATGCGTTCGCACACTTTGATACATCTGAATTTATTTGTGCGTAAGACAGCTTCTGGGTTTTGGCGTACGCCAAGTTTCAGTATGAAATCCACGCAAGTCTTAGTACATGAGGCCCCTGGTCTCTGAGGTACAACAGTGGGATCACCAATCAGAATAGAACAGGCGGAAGCGGGGGTTGCGGTGAAATCAACTTAAGTCATTTATTTACAAAAAGGTGCAGGGGGAAAAGGGAGGGGGCAAAAGGCAACTCAAATCTTCACCGGGTTGGCGGCTGTCGTCAGGGTGCCCTTTCTGGCTCTTCCTTGGGTGGGGCCAGAGAGAGAGAAAGATAGTCCGAGGTTAGTGGGGTCTGTGGTCCCTGCCACTGACCTCTTCGCCCTAGCTCGGCTTGGGTTTCCTCTTCAAGTCGTTGGGGTTCCTCTTCAAGTCGTTGGGGTTCCTCTTCAGCTGCCGGCTACGAGACTGGCCTAACGTGTCTCTGGTCTCCACACGCTCCTCCAGCCAGTCCCTCTTCAGCCTGTTCTGGTGGAGTTAAAAAGGCCCTCTGATTGCAGGGCTAACTCAGCGCACCTGTGCAGGGTAAGCTGAGTAGTACCTCCCATCCAGAACCACACCCCTTGGCTGCCTTTGCCTGCCTTTGTGGCCACCCCGTGGCCATGTGGGGCACTGCTCAGCGGCTGGGCCACCACTGTGTGTGTGTGTGTGTGTGTGTGTGTGTGTGTGTGTGTGTGTGTGTGTGTGTGTGTGTGTGTGTGTGTGTGTGTGTGTGTGTGTGTGTGTGTGTGTGTGTGTGTGTGTGTGTGTGTGTGTGTGTGTGTGTGTGTGTGTGTGTGTGTGTGTGTGTGTGTGTGTGTGTGTGTGTGTGTGTGTGTGTGTGTGTGTGTGTGTGTGTGTGTCCCTTATTGTCAGCAATAAGACTTGATTTGGCCAAGTAACCTTCATATATGAACCTTGGTTGTTGAACAAATTTCTGGCTTGACATCTTAACCAAAATGTAAAAGGGGTCATCCAGACAGACTTCCCCTTATTGGTTGCACTCTGACACTTTCTGGAGACCTGAAAACTGAAGATTATCCAGGAAACTATGAGAGATTGGAAAAATATTAGGCCATAGCATTCCTTTTTAATTTGAAAACCTTCAAAACATAGACTTCGGAAATGTAAGGAAGACCAAATCTTTATTCCTACGTAACAGGCATTCACATATTTACAGACAGTAGTAGGCATCAGTGCAGCGGTACTGCATTGATATAATCTATACACATGATTAACGCAGCACCACTCAATATATGATCTGAACCTGCCACATTGAAACATGTTCAAACTGTACAATCAATCAAGTTTGATCTGCAGCCATTGAAAAATAGGAAAGAAAACATTATTTGGGGGTCATACATAAAACTTTCACACTAATGTCTCAAACACACAATTTGGAAACAAATACAATTTCTGGCAGAGAGGATAGGTACAGCATCAACACAGGTCTGAATTGGAGAGGATCTGGTCAATAAAAATGTGCAATTACTTTGACTTTTATCATAGACCTATCTCTTAGCATTTTATTGTTTTATAAAAAAAAATGTTTAAAGTAAAGCTGAAAGAATGTTAAAAGTACCAAGATATTGCAGAGAGAGAGATTTAGTAGCGAAAACCATGAACTTAAAATTCATATTTCTGGTTCACTCAGAGTTGAAACCCAGTCCCCCTGGCGGAGCTGCATCACAGAGCACAGTCCCCCTGGTGGAGCAGCATCCTAGAGCGTAGTCCCCCTGGCGGAGCTACAGTGGCAAGTGCTGAAGTATCGGAGAAAGCTTGTTTCTGTGGTTCCCTGGGCGTTGTCGTTCTTAAGGTGTGCATTGGAGTTATAGAATTTCCACTGACCATCTTTGGCTCAATTTCCTCTCATTGAATGTGTTGAGGATCACATGGTTCTTGTCATATTGTTGGCCACCTGAAAGATAAATGGAAAGAAGTAAAATATTTATGTCTGTACTGTTGAACATTTTTGTCACGTTCTTGTTTTTTTAGTTTCCAGTGATACATTTATTAGCCAGTTGGGGGAGCTACTGCAATACAGTTCACATAAGCTACAGGCCACAGAACCAATGAGCTGAAGAAATCATTGGTCATTTAGTCAGCATTATCAGATAAAAAAGTTTTGTTCTTTACAAATCAAACAATCATCTTGTTATTCCGGATAAATCACTTATGACAACAAATGTTTGTCGCTGACTGAAATGGATATAATATAATATATGTAATATATCCTGCTAAGAATCACAGAATGCTGTCTGTATAACAAAGAAAAAAGGAAACCAAAGCCAATTTGATTGAACAGCCAATAGACGCTGACCTTTGACCTCCATGACCAGTTCTGGCTTCAGGTGGCACCGCACCAGGCCGTCGTGGGTGAGGTCCCACAGCTGGTTGTCCTTGCCGCGCTCGGCCGACACAGACAGACGGCTGCCTGCCATCAGCATGCTGCCGGTGGTCTCCAGACAGCAGTCCTCCAGCAGCTGCACAGGAGAGCCCACACAGTACTAACATTACCCTTTACTATAGAGCCACCAGCTGCACAGGAGAGCCCACACAGTACTAACAATACCCTTTACTATAGAGCTACCAGCTGCACAGGAGAGCCCACACAGTACTAATATACCCTTTACTATAGAGCTACCAGCTGCACAGGAGAGACCATACATGATTACCATTAGTAATGTATGGGCTAAATAGTAAATTGTAATTTACTATTTACTATAAAACCTGCTGTAGTTCTATAGTAAATAGAAGTTTACTATTTACTAAAGAACCTGCTGTAGTTCTATAGTAAATAGTAATTTACTATTTACTGTAGAATCTGCTGTAGTTATATATTAGAACTACCAGCTGCACGGGAGACAATATTTTAGTAATATTGAAGTGTGTAGAATGTAGTAGTATCTAACGGCAGATTGCAACCAGCTGAACCTCCCCTCCCCTCCCAACGACTCTTGTGGGCTGCACAGGCCTATTTTGTGTAAGGTACCAGTAGGTTTTTTTCGTCAATGACAGCATTTAGTAGCAAAGTGTCAACTGACACGATTCCTTCCATGGTCATATCTTTTATGTTAGTGCCCTTTCACATTGCACGTTATTCCTTATTGCTTTAATGCTAGTCAAATAAATAAAAGTCATGGCGTCAATAACCCCTCCACAGTCATTAACAAACCATCAACACTGCCTGTTTTTTGTCTACAACTTCCTCCTGCCAGCTAGGGTTAGCACGCGCACACACACACACACACACACACACACACACACACACACACACACACACACACACACACACACACACACACACACACACACACACACACACACACACACACACACACACACACACAGTGGTAGCTAGAATCAAGCCACATATAAACCCCTTGATTTACATGAATAGGTACATAACAATAGCCTTGCACCTGCTGTTTCTCCATCAAAGTGGTTTCGGTTCGTATTTTTGACTAGATTGCTGACGCAAATTTCGAAAGCAAGTTAAGCTATTGGAAATCATTCTTTTAGCGATGGGTCGATTTGGATTAGCACTCGACTAATTCAGTTCAGTATTGATTAAATGTTGAATAAATTGTTAATTACATTTTTTGTAGATTGTAGAAAAAAATTCTGTATACCGTACATTTATTTTTATAATAAAGAGATGAGGAGTCATCTAGCGGATGAGGAGCCATCCGGTGTCCAAAAAAGACATGTTATATCTTTCAATATCATTGTTATATTTTACATTTTTGTTTACTTCTATCAATTTTCAAATGTCGATCATCTCGCAGAGCAGAGAGATCGTACAACAGAAACGGCGTCCCCTCCGGCGAGGCTCCACCGAGGCATGTGAGTGTGAAGGTGAGTGTGAAGGTGAGTGTGAAGGTGAGTGTGAAGGTGAGCGTGATGGTGAGTGTAAAGGTGAGTGTGAAGGTGAGCGTGCAGGTGAGTGTGAAGGTGAGTGTGAAGGTGAGCGTGCAGGTGAGTGACCTTGCAGGTGAGTGTGAAGGTGAGCGTGCAGGTGAGTGACCTTGCAGGTGAGTGTGAAGGTGCGTGTGCAGGTGCGTGTGAAGGTGAGTGTGAAGGTGAGTGACCTTGCAGGTGAGTGTGAAGGTGAGTGACCTTGCAGGTGAGTGTGAAGGTGCGTGTGCAGGTGAGTGACCTTGCAGGTGAGTGTGAAGGTGCGTGTGCAGGTGCGTGTGCAGGTGAGTGACCTTGCAGGTGAGCTGGCCGTGCTGGTAGAGCCAGAGCTGCTCGGCGCCGCCGCCGCCCTCCTCCAGCGCCTGCAGCCTCATCAGCTTGATGTCGTCCAGGCTGCCCGTCAGCGTCACCACGCAGCCCGACTCCCGGCTCCGCAGGCGGAAGTACAGCTGCCTCTGGTGGGAGGGAACACGCAGGCAGACAGCAGCACATCATCAGAGGGAGTCACCATGGGCTAGCGATAGCACTGGCTCGACCCACACACAGCCGGCTGAGGCTTGTTCGAATAGCCTCGGGACTGGGAGGGTACATGAACCCATGGAGGGGATGGCATTCTGTACGGAAGCCCGTACTGCAAAGGTTCTGTATATACAACACGTATACTTCAGTCGTCATTTGAGGGACGAAGCAATATCCTTTTTACGGTACATGCTATTATTCCTGTCTCTCAACAGACAACACTGGGCAGTGATGCAATTTTTTTTCAATGTTGTTCATGTCATTTATAAAGCATGACATATTCAGAAAAATGGACATACAATTAAACTGACCTCTTGTTTACATATATAAACAAAAACGTAACATCAGTGGGGTGTTCCACAAAGCCGGTTTTATCACATAACCAGGTAAGTTAACCCAGGGTTTGCTGTAACCCTAGGTTTTCTGTTCCAAAAGGATCACGGTATGTTAGTTGCTATAGCAACATATGCTCTGAATCAAACCTGGTCGGACCAGGTTTTGCGCAGGTTAAGTTTGAAACATAACCCGGTTTTGGGTATTTCAACCGGCGTTCACCGCAGATTTCATGTGTTCACAATGGCATGCCCTTTTGATGAGAGAACTGCTGATATCAGAGCGCAAATTATACGTGCAATCCACCGGGAGCGATTGATAAGACCACAGCTCGACATCTTGGCATATTGGATGACTTTTTGCTGGAGTGGAGAGATATAGATTCTCGCGCAAATCTTTAATATATTTAAATAGCCTTACAGAGCCAACAGTACCAATCGAGGACCTGGCCTCAGTTCACTCCAGACTATTTGCGTAGCCCTCCGTTTTTTTCAAATGGTAGTTTTATCTAGGCTATAATGCTGGAGATGCTGAGCACATCACAGTCGTTTCAGATGACCCATCCAAGATTTGTATCGGCCTCCTATCATACAAAGAGCAATATTGTCTGAGTACTATGCCGAGAGGCATTTACAACATAAAGTATAAAATAGTCCTAACGGACTTCCATCCACTGGAGAATGTTCGATCGTAGCCGGCGGCTTCATTGCAAGCACTGATCCATCTTGATCTGTGAAGTTGATGAATTGTCACTTTTAGGTTTTCTACCCAGTTACCAAAAAAATAAACATTTGGAATAGTATGCGCTGTGGCAAGCACACGGTTTGCATGTGTTACTTCGAAGGCAAAAAAAATCTAAAATACAAGAAAACACAAAAACCTACATTCAACCAGTGTGGGGTAGGCCTATGGCCCATGACTCTCTGAGGTGGTAGGTACCTCCAGGTACCCCCTCCATGCCAGGGCGCCCTGAATTTATGTTTATTAACAGCTCCTCCACCGGGGTCAAGACAATTTGAGGGCCAGATCCAGCCTGCCGACTGTCTGCCTTTTCACGATTGGCTTAAAAAAATGGCTTATTTAAATTTATACCAATACGGTGGTGGGAAAACCTTACCAGTTTGTATGTTTTTTATACTTCATTTTTATACTTGATCCTCTGACCGCTTGGAAGCAATCGGAGTACATATTGTTTTAGAAGAAAGGGGTTATGTGGTAGGATCTTTAAGAATGCTTAACTGGGATATTTATATATTCATGGCTCAAATATTAAGGATCATGCTTTTGACGTGTAACTAACGCATTTACGTGGTCAGCGATCCGCTGCCAGGCTTTGGATCTCCGGGTTCCCAGAGGTTTTAGCGTTCCCTTTTCTTGTGATAATGTCCTTCTCCTCGTCATAGCTCTCCAGGAGAACCTGGAGTTCCATTTCATTGAAATAAGCGGCCCGTTTCGCCATATCGATCAGGGTTTCCATGATCCATACATCACGTCTTTTTAAGTTTGGCGTGGACGCGCACAACCCTGTGTTAACCAACCCCGAGTTGATTGAACTAATGCATAACCGCTGCTGTGGAACCGAAAACTCTGGGTTGGTCGGCACAGGGTCAATCAACCTAGAGTTCAGCGTTAACTCAGTGTTTGTTAAACCTCCGTTTGTGGAACACCCCTCTGAAGTCAACCAAATATAAACGACGTTGCTACTAACAGGCTGGTCTATTCCATACCCAGTGGTTAATGCGGGGTTCAAAAACCAAACAGGAGCCCAGGTTTGATAGTTACCTGAAGTAACGGCCTCAGAGACCCCACTTGCTTCCAGCCGCTGTAGCCGTGCCAGTCCCCGATCTCATTGGGCAGCACCAGGATCTGCCGGCCGCGGTAGTTCCCCCCCTCGTACAACACCCACCTGTGGAGAGCACCATGACTATCACGCTCCTCCACGCTTGGATTCCACTCACATTCAAAGCGACGAGGCATGTACATATTTGTGTATGTATGACGCATGTTTATAACGGTTATATTGAAAGCAGAGCAAATGCTGAATGATCCGAGTGGCATTTTAAATCCTGAAGGTCAACCATCAAAATATGTAGTCATTGTAAAGTCAATAATAATAATAGAATAATAATAATGTATTAATGTACCACGTTTCTTAACACTAAAAGACCCATTACAACATTGAATACTAGAGTTTAAAAAAATCTAAACATTTCAATAAAAATATATCTTAAAACATTGAATTCAGCCGTTACGTACATTCCTCCGCCCACCGCTACGGAGCGCATTAGTGAGTCCAGGCCCATCTGCCGCAGGTTGACCACGCCGCTGGTCAGGGAGACCCGGCGACCCCTGCAGCCCAGCTTGCTGAACAGAGTGACCGAGGGCAGGGATAACTCCTGGACAGACGGACAGGGAGGCGGACGAAGAGGAGCACGATGAGGAACGGGACGACCAAAGGGTGATCGGACGTTCCATACGTGTGACGTTTCACTCAATGAAACCAGCGCTAATCACGGTCATTCCTTCACGTTCACTCCTCCTATTTATGTCTTCTTTCCATTAAAACCGCAAGGCATTCTGGAACTTGCAGTCTTATAAGCATTTGTACAACAGAAAATGCATCTCAAAGCAATATCGAAACCAACGTGATACAAATTCAATGTATTTCTTTTTCCTTCATAGAACCCTCAGGACAAAACAATTTTTTTAAACTTAATAGTGTTTGAATTCGAGCGGAAAGAGGGGGATTAACTTACACATTAAAAGCTATCACACACACACATTTACAAAGTTGTTCTAGTATGTAACCATGGGGATGACATGTCCCCTGTCCTTGCTCTCAGCCCTGGGATTTTTTTGTCAAATTTCAATGTTTTCAAATCGATGTGAAATCGATTTCTTCACTTAACCTTTAAGCCCCCCCCCACACACACACACGCACAAACACACACACAGAAGACAGAGAAGCACTCACATGTCCCGTGGTCTGCATGGAGCGGATGGCGGTGTCCCGGGCCAGGTATCCCATGGCCTCGGGGCTGGGGTAGTCCCCCTCCTCCAGAACATACATGTCCTCGGAGAACTCGGCTCCCTCGTAGGCTACCCAACTGATGAAGACACACACACACACACGCACACAGACACACACACGCAAACAGTGCACACACACAGACACATGCACACAAACAGAGACAATCAAAACAGGGAATGAGTTAACCTAGCAATTGTTAGTGCTCTGCACTGGTTTCTATGAACATCATTGCTGTAGCGACAGCGATAGAGAGTTGTATCTCTTTATTCTAACCGACATGCTTATTGTAAGTCGCTTTGGATAAAAGCGTCAACGTAAATGTAATCAAAAGGGGACAAAACTCAAATTGATAGTACTTTATAATAGTAATGATGTCTTTTTTCATCATGAATTTAAAACAAATCGCCCTCAATTGAGTGTTTGAAGCAAAGCAAGCAGATATTTTTTTTTTACCTGCCAGCCTTCACCCTACAGGATTTTGGTATGAAGTCTTCGTCCAAGGCCCCCACACTGTCTTCTAAGACCACTTCCCTTCCCTTAAAGTCCTCCTCTGAATAGAGATGCACCTGTAACACACACACACACACACACACACACACACACACACACACACACACACACACACACACACACACACACACACACACACACACACACACACACACACACAGACACACACACACACAAACACACAGATGTACAAACAATGTTGAGATGGATCAGGAAAACTTGGCATCCATATGAAATGAAAGATGTTTACAATTTCTAGGAATCAATCACCCAATTGGTTGGGCAAAACTCACCTTGAACTTGCTCGCTACTGAAAAGTCGTTCTGAAATAGCGAGATGCAAACCATTAAAAATATTGAATGATATGAATGATCAATCAATTTAATATATAATGAATTAACGACACTTTACTTATTAATACAGCACTAATGAGTCGAGTGTAATGATTACAACATCACACACGTCACCAAACAGAATAGCTTACGTTTCAGTCTAATGCGGGGATTAAACCCAGGACCCCATGAGATAGGAGGGATGTACCCCTGAGACACTGAACTGTTAACAGCCTCTACATCATTCCCTGAGTCTTCCTACCTGGAAAGCGGGCTGTATGGACCCGATCCTGAAGGCCTGTGCTCCCCAGTCCTCGTGGCTTCCATACAGGCCTTTCTCCAGCACATACACCTCCCCGCTGAAGGCTGCCTTCTCAAAGGCCACCCACCTGCCGAGACACACACACACACACACGCACGCACACACACACACACACACACACACATAAAGACACGCACACATGCACGCACACACCACACACACACAGACACACACACAAGGACACACAATCAAGGAGGTGAAGAAGAATCATCCTTTTTGCCAAAAGTGTGATTTAATTACCAACTTGTGTGTAAACTTACTTGATTTAAATGTTAAACAGAACTCAGAGAGATTGCATCTTGTTTAAAGGTTGAATTTTTTTGTGTACACAGCAGTGATTCGAGGAAGGTTGAACGACGGTCTAAAACTAAAATTGTGAAATACGTTTTTTACCTAATAGGTTGCAGTTTTCAAAGCTGACTGTCTGGCCTGTCTAAAATGCCCACAATCCTAGAAAGATCATTTGCAAATTAATGTTAAAACTGGTTCCAGCCCTTACAGAGGAACCAGCCCGACTGTATTAGTAAGTCTGCACCATTCTTTGCCCGGATGTCTAGCGGTGTAAGCCAGTGAAACCAACTGGGGCCTAGTGACTTTTGATGCCTTTTTACATCAAAGAAAAAAAAAAAAACTTTGTGTAGATTACAAGACTTTTGTCGCACCGTTTGTTCACGTGTACCTGAAGACAGGGTGTGGCACTCTGCATATTTGCGTTTATGGGCTGGCTGTAAAGACGGAACTTGGACACACACACGGCCAAAATCAAAGACAAAGGCATGTCTATAAACCTACGCATAAGGTCGACGTTGGCATGAGAACTTTGCCCTTATGATCACAGGTAAAACATGATATCTCCGTGTTGCTAGCCTGCGACCACATCACTGGTTGTTAACCACCCTTTGGGACTGCATTTGTGATACAGATCCTAAAACTTGTCTTTGGTTTTCAGACGGATCATAACTTACACTCCTCCCAGCACGTTGATGGACTGGGTCTTGGTACCAAAGTTTGTGCTCTCCATGGCGATGACGGGGTCCAGCAGGTCAACTTTGACCCCACGTTCCCCGAAGTTCATTTCACTGCATAGTTTGATGTGCGGTGACAGGAAGTCCTGAAGAAATGAAAAGAGTCGAAAAATGAGGCCAGTCAAGGTATCGGCAAACCAACTTGTGCTCCTTTCTATCCTTCAGAAAAAGCAAATCCAAATCGCTCAAAATATCCTGTGATTTATCAACTGCTAAGCAAAGAAAGGCTGATAAACTCAACCATATGAACTTAATTACTTTACTACTATTTACACTAGTAGCATAACTCTTTTATTGTATAACTCTTCCTCCTACGTAGATAAGCCTGTCTCCTCTTTCAACTTTTATTGCCCAGAGCTACTCTGTGTCTGACAGAGTATTGGATTGACTAAACTCTTGATAAATACTCTGTGACGTTAATCCCCCGGGACGTTGTCTTACAGTGACGATGGGCCTCAGGGAGAGAAGGCCGTCCTCCGACCCGCCCCAGTCGCTGACATGGGGGTACTCGCCCTCCTCCAGGATGTACTGGCGGCCCTCCAGGTCTGCCTCGTCATAGCCCACCCACCTGGGAGGGAGGGAACCACCGGAGGAGCTTTAGGTTTAGGGCAGAACACTAAATACACACCTCTACCAGTATTAGTATGAAGAGTTTGAAACCGCCATTGTGATGCCAAGGAGAGTCATGTTAGGACAATATTTACACTATTTATACAGTGAAATAATTGTATTTTTAATTTGGGACGGAGGGTAATGTGTTTTGAAAATAGGAGGGTAATGTATTGATGAATGTATGAAAGAATGAATTAAGATTAGATTTGTTTATTTGTTCTTTTTTCTTACATTCCACCCATATCATTTATTCACTCATGACATCCTCTCATTGGAATTCAGCAATAAGCCAATACTTGTAGCGCATTGACTTTACCAACACAAAAGCACTCACAGTCCAGCCAGGATCTTGAGGGAGCCCACCGAAGACAGGGCCCTCCTCTCTCCCCCGTCTCCGTCTCCCTCCTTCGGTTCTCCCTCCTCTGGCTTTTGCTCCTCCGGCTCTGCGTCTCCTGCTAGCAGGTCGTATGCCTCTCTGTCCAGCTCCAGGCACCCCCCCTCAAATCCAGGCTTCTCAAAAACCAGGGCCTGAACAGGGACCAGAGCGTGTTAACGAAGGGGCCCTAAAAGTATGTTACATTACCTGAGACAGTGTGCGTGTGTTTGCCTGTTTGTGTGTAAGTGCTTGCGTGCACACAGATATGCGTTTTTGTGTATGAGTGTGTGAGAGAGAGAGAGAGAGAGAAGTGTGTTTGCCTAAGGGGTTGACCTTGGGTAGAACGCCAGCCATTCTTAATGGCTTTTTAAGTGCCAGTTACAGGGCACAACCTTAACGGAAGTATTTCCCACCTTTCTGTCAGTTCAATGTAGTAAATGAGATAGTCCCCAAACTCCAAATAGATTTCAAAGAGCAGTCCGTCTCAGCAGGCAATGCCTGCATGTACTTAAGAAAATGCCATTGAACAAACTACATTCAAATTATTTATACAAGCAATATTAACTAGTTGGTTAGATGGATGAGATCACAGTTAAGAGTATAATGACAGCTTCTCTTTCTTTCAGTATCTGTCATTAAAAGTGACTTAACTACGATTATTACTATCTATTTCTTGATATCGCTATTTCTTATAATTCGTAACAAATGCCCAAATGTAACCAAAGCCTCTGGAAAAGGTAATCTTGACAGTGCGTCATGTACCCACGTAACCGTTCAGCCGGAAGGCACAACTAGATCCCGCAGCAGTTGACAATCATCACTGGGTTCAGTGTGTCGCAATAGATGAGCAATGATCATGAAATAACAAGCTCTTTATGTTGCAAAACAACTCATTGTCAATTTTGTTTATATTTTCAAATGTTTTTAGATACAAGGACTACTTTCCCTTGGGCTACTACTGGACCCTTTACTGTGGGTTGCAAATTTGGATTCATTTGAATTGTTGAGGCCTCATTAGATATTAGTATCTTCATTGGTATAAATATCTACATCACTACTTCACATTTGTATTTTTTTCAAACTGACCTTGACTTCCTTGGGGTGTTCCACCTTTATTGGGCCCTGTGAGAAACAATAACATGATTTGTGAGTCAACAATAATAAAACATTGACATGTAGTACAGCCACATTACGGCCTCAAAAATTGCAAAAGAAAAACGTTCAATTCTTAATTTGATCATTTGTTTTATTTCTGTTGTTTCATTTGGTTCTGTGCTTATCATGTATTTGTTAATACATTATGTATTGGGTGTATGTATGTATGTATGTATGTATGTATGTATGTATGTATGTATGTATGTATGTGTGTGTGTGTGTGTGTGTGTGTGTGTGTGTGTGTGTGTGTGTGTGTGTGTGTCTGTGTGTGTGTCTGTCTGTATGTATGTACTGTACGTATGTACTGTGTGTATGTACTGTATGTATGTGGTGTGTGTGGTGTGTGTAATACATGGTGTAACCTAACATAGTGGTGTTCTTTGTGTTACCATGCGCAGGGCCCTCATAGAGCCGATGAAGGGCTGGTCGAAGCCCCAGGCCTGGGGACAGGGAAACTCCCCAGGCTCCAGCACTGCGAGCATGCCTTCGAAGCCGATGTCACTGTACACCAACCACCTGTTGGATGGGTAAGGGAAAACACCCAGTTTTAAGCAACATTATTGACCATAATGAATTATCTTGGTCTATTATATTTGTTCTGTTAGAATATATGTGTGTGTGTGTGTGTGCGTGTGTGTTGGTGCGTGTATATGTATAAACCCTACCAGAGAGCTGTAAAAAAAAAATCTGCCTCTAGAAAACGAAGGAAGGTGCTAATTACTCTGGCTGTTCGCACCAGGAGAAAGCCATAAACCAAGCAACACGGAGGCAAAACAGAGTAGCAGTTCACATTCTGTGGCTGTCACTGGCACAAGCCTGCATTTTGAATGTTGCACTGGTGTAAGAAAATATACATATATTTTTAAGTGACTTTTAACTTTAGCTTGTCCATTCACACTGTAATTAGGATCACCTCTCTTTATTGACTACAACACAGTATTCAATGTTTGAAGGTGAACCTGCATCGGGTTCACCCCCAGACGCTCACTACCCGGTCCCTTCTATCAATATCAGTGGTGCTGTTTCAGCAGAACTTACACCCCGGACTGGACCTTGATGGAGCCGGTGGTGGGCGGTCTGCCGAAGGAGCCCAACTCCACGGTGTCGTCGCAGAAGGACGTCATCAGGCCCATCCCGTTGACCTCAGCGAACATGTCGATGCGGGGTATGCTGTAGTCCTGTCAAATAGGGATGGAAATATTTTTTGAAACATGGCTTCATTAATGATGCTTTATGATCATATTTAAATATCTTTTAATAACTTCGCTTAAAGAAAATAAATTGTCGACGCACTTATTGTATGTTGTACATCCTTGCACTTAAAAATAGTAATCATCATTGTGTAGCATCTTATCCTAGCTCTCTTTGTTGTATACGGGGAGTGGGTTAACCATTAATTGTTGGTGCTTAGCACTTGGTTCTATGAACCTCAATACTGTACCGACATCGATATATCGTTTCTCTTTCTTCTGACAAATGTCCTTATTGCACTTAATAAGTCCCTTAATGCCCTTAATTTAATTGTTATTATTTATATATCACAAAACAGTCTACAAAAATTGCAGAACCTTAAGTGGCCCAGGGGAAAGTAGACAGAAACTACGTGAACGAAAATAAGCATGGACATTCACTCACCCTAACAACCAGGCGAATAGATCCTATCACCATGGGAGCAGTAGGAATGGGTTGGCCCCCGGGACCGAGCGGCATGGGGGTTTCCTCCTCGGCCCACATATTCACTAGGTGATCTGTGGGGCCTTCCTCCAGAGCAATGGTGCGGCCCAGAAACCCAGGCTTTTCATACAGCATCCAGCTTTTTAAAACAAAGATGGCAGGAAATGTAACGCTGTCTTCACAGCAAATTTTGCCAAAGGGCCTGCTCAAGCCTGCATTGAATTTCATTCATCATGTTGGTTGTACACAGAGCTAATCCGGATGTTTGACGACAGATCATACAGGCAACTTTCCACTTCAAAACCAGGCAGCAGGAATGTGAAACTACAGAAAACATGGTGGCACTTCCTACCATCCTCGTGTAACCTTGACGGAGATGATGGGCGACAGGGCCATGGCGGTGGCGTCCTCCTGGTCACAGAGGAGCTCGTAGGCCTGCCCTCCAAACTCCTCGAGCTCATGGATGACGATCTGAACCAAGAAGCATTAATATTGATACAATATATACCAACGATATATTGTGTATCACTATAGGTGAATGAAAAAGCCATTGGATTCCTACCTTTCCGGGTCTTTTGTGGAACCCTCGTGCTTCAAAAGGTTTCTAAAATGTAAACAGGGAACATTTAAATTAGGTTCAGCTGGAGTTCTTGGTTTTAATATTTGTTTTTATTCTATTTAAAGACAAGATTGTCCGCAACATTAGGGCTAACAACGTGGTTCAGATTAGATTTCCGATTTTCCGAATGAAAAAGCCTTTTGGCACAGGCATGCTTTATTTTCATGTGTTATTTTCTAGTCTGTCTTCACATGCAAGAGTTTGTAACGCAGGTAAGCTTGGAATGTTAGTGTCTTCTATAAAACAAGCAATCAGTTCTGTTGCTAGGGGACTGGCAAGTTCATATCTCCAATGTTCTACAGGTGAGGACAACTTTACAGCCCCTAACACGTCAAAACCCATTCACCTACAAGAATGACTCAATTGTTGGTAATGAGCACGCCTAGGAAAGCCATTCCCTCTATGCACACAGTTATCATACATTTACCATCCTACACGTGAACAATTATCGGTATCTAAAACCGAATAAACTCAAACTAAGTAAAGTCAAAAATAAAAGTTGAATTGCCAAAATATTAAGATTCTCACCTTAGGTTTGACAGCAGCGGCTCTATTTATAGAGATGTTCTGGAAATGTTTGTTTTTAGGGGTTAGTCCTGCAGTGCCCTTTAGTCCCTTGTCCACGTTAGCACTCTGAGCCGCGTCCATAACTGTGCCTGTAGCTGTAGCTTTGGCCTTTCCTGTGGGATGACTAGCCTGTGGGGATCCTTGCGGGGCCTCCGAGGTCCTTTTGTTGGTTTTCTGATATTTCTCCAAATGATCCGGCAGCTTAATCTCAGAGAAGGACGGAAGGGAGGGAAGAGAGGAGGGGCTGACGAGTGAGTCACTGGCTGCACCTTTCCAAACACCCGCAGCGGGCAAGCCTGTGTCTTTGCCTTTTGCGCCTGAACCACTTGGCTCCTTGCCAGACTGAGCTAAAGAAACAATCCCCTGTTTTCCCGGGGAAAGAATGCGGTCTCCTTGGCCAGATGCAGCTGTGCTATTTGTGGCGCTGACTTCCTCCCCGACTTTTCTGGTGGACTTGGGGGCGCTCCTCAACCTGGAGAGGATAGACATCCTTTCTAATCTAGACTTATCCTTTGCAGGCTCTTCTTTGCTCCTTTCATCTCGCTGATCTTTGGTGCCTTGACTCTTCCTCTCCTCCTTGTCCTTCTCCTCAGGCAGCGCTTTCTCGCTGTCCCGAGCACTCGAACACTGCATGGCTTTGAAAATAAAGCTCTCTTCTCTTGCTGCACGTTTTGGTGGATTCTTCGCATCCCTGTCTTCCGATTTCTGCTTTATAACCTGAGCCGGCGACAGGTCCCTGTAGTCTGGTGTTTGTTTCCTCAGGCCAAACGTGAACTGGGCCGGGTCGAGCACTCTCTCCATACGGTCTTCCTTGATGACCGGTAGAGTAAACGGTGAAGTCGAACCTCTGATATATTTAAGCTTCCTCTTCTGTGGATGCGAGAAAGGAATACTTCCCTCCTTGATACTCCTGATGAGGTCATCAAAAGGCTCTGTGTCTGGCCGTCTGTCGTGTTCCTCCTTATTGTCAAGTTTGGGTCCTCGTTCTACATCTAACCAGCTGGAGGGCGTGTCTGTGTGGCTGAATGGCAGTGTGGCGGTGGCCTGTGTTGATGACTCATTCGTTTTCCCTACATCAGTGGCGCTTCTCACCACGCTCTGAGCTTTTTGGGCTTTTGATTCGTGTGTAGGTTCTGTCTGTGGTATGATGCTGTTCTTTGAGGCAGCACTGTGTTTTTGTTGGATGTTTTTGTCCTTCACTCCCGCGGCTTTGGTACAAATAACTGTCTTTTGATTTTGTGCATCTGCGCTCATCTTATTTGGATTTTTCAACAGATCTCTTTTCTCTTTAACTTGATCTTTTTGATTCTGTGCAACTGCGTTGGAGGTGAATGTGGGTTGTGGTTTAAAGTCAACAATAGGCCCCGTTTGTTCAAGGACAGGTTTCCTATTATCTCCCTGTGCTTTGCCTTTCCTCTCCTCCACAAGCCTGTTTTCTACTAATGGTTCTGTAACCAGTCTAAAGTCTGACATTGCGTATTTGGCGTCTATTGATAGACCAGGGGGTTCAACAGGTTTTATATTCTTCTTATCTTGGGGTTCATTATGGGGTTTTGTTGTATTTATGAGGTCCTGCTTAGGAATAACTTTAGGATCTTTATCCCTTACTAAGATATCAACCCCCATGTTGGCTGTTGATGACGTACCAGTTTGCACTTCTCCCATCGAAACCTTGTCAAAGACTGTGGTTTCCGTTAAGACTATGTCAGCTTTGTTTGGTGTTTTCTCTGTAGTGTCTTTCAGCTTTTCATGTTTTAATGGAATTGTTTTAGGTTCCTGTTTAGTGAGGGTCTTAGTGTCAGTAGTGGTCACTTTCGATGTGTGTGGGGACTTCATCTGTGACTCTGAGCTTTCCTCTGAAAGAAGCTTGGGTTTTGATTTAACTATGGTGACCGTTTTTTCAATGACAGGATTTCTTTTATCTCCCTTTTCTTTGCCCTTCCTCGCCTCCACCAGAATGTTTTCTACTATTGTTTCTGGACCCGGCCTGAAGTCTGAATTTGAGTATTTGGATTCTGTTGATGGACCAAAGGGATCCACTTGTTTTATATTCTTCTGATCTTGATGTTCAATAATTATGGGGTCATGCTTAGGAATAGCTTTATGATCTTTATCCTTTGCTGAGGTCTCAACCCCTATAATGTCTTTTGATGACTCATCGGTTTTCCTAGCTCCTTTTCCAAATCCATCCTCCTTAGCCTCAGTGCTCATGGCTTTTGAATCCATTTTAGAGACTGGTGTTTTCTCTGAAACTTTGTCAGCTTTATTTGGTGTTTTATCTGTAGTGCATGGCAGCTTTTCCTGTTTGATGGAAATTGGTTTGGATACCTGTTTAGTGAGGGTCTTCGTTTCTTCTTGAATGGCAGTAGTGGTCGCTTTGGATGCGGGTGTCGTCTTCATCTGTGACTCAGAGCATTCCTCTGAAAATAGCTGGGGTTTTGAATCAACTATAGTGACCGTTTGTTCACCGACAGGCTTCTTATTTTTCCCTCCTTCTGTGCCTTTCCTCTCCTCCACAAGACTGTTTTCTAAAACAGTTTCTCTTTCCAGCCTTGAGTCAGACTTTGGATGATTGGCTTCAGCAGAGGGTTCCTCTGGTTTAGGAATCTCATGACCATGAGTTTGAGTAACGATGGTCTCAATCTCCTGCTTAGGACGGTCTTTAGATCGAATTGAATCCTTTACTGCAACCTCAGTGTTCAAGGCTTTTGTTTCTTGTGAAGATTCCATCACTAAGACTGGTTTCTCGGTTAAAACTTTCTTAGAGTTGCTTATTTTATCAGTGTCTTTCAACTGTTTAGTGAAGGACTGAGCTTCCTCCTTCAGACTAACTTTAGAATTTGTGTCCTTTGCTGTGTTCTCAGCCCTCAAAATTGGTGACTTCATCTGTGAATCTGTGTTTATTTTCTCCTGTCTTCGATTTTTATCACAATCCCCCTTTGGAACATCAGTGCTGATAGCTCTACTTTCTTCCTTTGCATTTACCAGTGCATCTGGAGCTCTCTCAGGTTCAGGAATCTTCGGACCTTGACCTTGAATAATGATGGTCTTAATGTCCTGCTTAGGACTTTCTTTAGATATTGAGTCCTTGACTGTGGCCTCAGTGTTCAAGGTTTTTGTTGCTTGTGACGATTCCATCACTAATACTGGGCTCTCGGTTAAAACTTCCTTAGCTGTGCATGGTTTATCTGTAGTGTCCTTCAACTGTTTATTTTCAATTGCTTCTGGTTTGGATTCCGGTTTAGTAAAGGTCTGAGGTTCCTCTTGAGTGCCAGTAGCTGTCACTTTCGATGTGTGTGGGGACTGCATCTGTGAATCTAAGCTTACCTTTGAAAAAGGGGTTGAATCACCAACAGTGACAATTTGTTCAAGGACAGGCCTCTTACTTGCTCCCTGGTTTGTGCCCTCCTGTTCTTGAATAATTATGGGTTCCTTCTTCGGACTAACCTTAGAATCTATGTCCTTCGCTGTGTTCTCAACCCTCAAACTGTCTATGGAGGACTCCTTCAGCTTTCCACCGTTCTTGAAATCCACTTCCTGTTTAGAGGTTGACGCAATCTTAATATTGTCAGTGGATACATTACATTTGTCCATGTTTTCTGTGTTTATCTCCTCCTGTGTTACAGTTTTTTCACAATCTCCCTTTAGAACATCAGAGTTGATAACTTTACTTTCTTGTTTTTCATTTGCCAGGAAATCTGGGGCTGTCTCTGGTTTAGGAATCTTCTGACCTTGACTTTGAATAACGATGGTCTCAATGTCCTCCTTAGGACTATCTTTAGATATTGAGTCCTTCACTGTGACGTTAGTGTTCAAGGCTTTTGTTTCGTGTGACGATTCCATCACTAATACTGGTGTCTTGGTTAATACTTCCTTAGCTCTGCTTGGTTTATCTGTAGTGTCTTTCAACTCTTCATGTTGTATTGGTGTTGGTTTGGATTCCGGTTGAGTGAAGGTCTGAGGCTCTTCATGAGTGCCAGGAACTCCCACTTTTGATGCGCTTGGTGACTTCATTTGTGAATCTAAGCTTTCCTTCGAAAAAGGTTTTGAATCACCCACAGTGACAATTTGTTCAAGGACGGGCCTCTTAATTGCTCCCTGTTCTGTGCCTTCCTGTTCTTGAATAATCACGGCTTCCTGCTCAGGCCTTACTTTGGAATCTGGGTCCTTTGCTGAGGTCGCCATCCTTAAAATGTCTGTTGATGACTCAGGAGTTTTCCCTGCTTCTTTTACAAATGCATCCTTCTGAGAGTCAGTGTTTACAGCTTTAGTTGTTTGCGTTGAGTCCATCTCCAAGACTGGTGTCTTGGTTTCCTCTTGAGTAAAGGTCTTGATTTCGTTGGTCGTCACTTTCAATGAGTCTGTTGATTTTTGTGAGCTCTCCTTTGAAAGGACAATGTCATCTCCTTTTCTCTCATTTTTACAGAGCTTTTCAGTTGTCAGTGAATCCTCTTTCTTGAAGGCCATAGGTTCCACAGAGGATATACATTTAATCTGGCTTTCTGTGTTTATCTTCTTGCGTGCTGAATCCTTTGTATCCTCTTCCTTTGGAACATCTGTGCTGATTTCAGATATTTGGGTCTTCTGATCTTGGCCTTGAACAATAATGGTCTCCTGCTTTGGACTCAATTTGGAATCTGTGTCTTTCATTGAGGTCTCAACCCTCACAATGTCTGTTGATGATTCAGCAAATACATCCTTCTGAGTATCAGTGTCCACAGTTTGTGTTTTTTGTGATAAGTCCAATACTGAGATTGGTGTTTCCGTTAAAACTTTGTTAGCTTTGTCCTGTGTTTCAACTGTTTTGTCTGTCTTCAAGGCCCCCGAGTCCTGGATTGTGCTTGACACAATGGCAATAGTTTCAGAGAATGTACTCATTCTGTCCTTGATTTCTGTGTCCACTTTCTCCTCCACTAAATCTTTCTTACTATCCTCCTTTGGAACATCAATGCTGATATCTGTCATTTTTTGTTTTGAGATATCCAGGGAGTCTGGGGTCTTCACTGTTTTTGGAACGCTCTCATCTTCACATTCAATAACAGCAGGCTCCTTGAAGTCCTGCTTTAGACTAACTTTAGAATCGGTGTCCTTTGCTGAGGATATACTACATATAACCTTGCTTTCTATGTTTATCTTCTCGTGTGCTGAATCCTTTTTATAATCCTCCTTTGGAACATCTGTGCTAATATTGGTCATTTTCTGTGTTGTGTTCACAATGGAATCTGGGGTCTTTTCAGATTTTTGAATCTTCTGATCTTGGCCTTCAACAATAATGGTGTCCTGCTTTGGACTCAATTTGGAATCTGTGTCTTTCATTGAGGTCTCAACCCTCACAATGTCTGTTGATGATTCAGCAAATACATCTATCTGAGTATCAGTGTTCACAGTTTGTGTTTTTTGTGATAAGTCCAATACTGAGATTGGTGTTTCCGTTAAAACTTTGTTAGCTTTGTCCTGTGTTTCAACTGTTGTGTCTGTCTTCAAGGCCCCCGAGTCCTGGATTGTGCTTGACCCAATGGCAATAGTTTCAGAGAATGTACTCATTCTGTCCTTGATTTCTGTTTCCACTTTCTCCTGCACTAAATCTTTCTTAATATCCTCCTTTGGAACATCAATGCTGATATCTGACATTTTTTGTGTTGAGATATCCAGGGAGTCTGGGGTCTTCACTGGTTTAGGAATGCTCTCATCTTCACATTCAATAAGAGCAGGCTCCTTGAGGTCCTGTTTTGGACTAACTTTAGAATCTGTGATCTTTGCTGAGGTTAAACTTAATTTATCCTGGCTTTCTGTGTTTATCTTCGCGTGTGCTGAATTCATTTTATAATCCTCCTTTGGAACATCTGTGCTGGTAACGGTCATTTTCTGTGATGCGTTCACAATGGAATCTGGGGTCTTTTCAGAATTTTGGATCTTCTGACCTTGACCTTCAACAATAATGGTGTCCTGCTTTTGAAAAAAAATTGAATCTGTGTCCTTCATTGAGGTCTCAACCCTCAAAATGTCTGTTGATTCAGCAACTACATCCTTCTGAGTATCAGTGTTCACAGTTTGTGTTTTTTGTGATGAGTCCACCACTGATTTTAGTGTCTCAATTAAAACTTTGTTAGCTTTGTTCTGGGTTTCGTCTGTTTTGTCTGTCTTAAAGGCCCCCGGCTCCTGGATTGTGCTTGACACGATGGCAATAGTTTCAGAGAATGTACTCACTCTGTTCTTGATTTCTGTGTCCATCTTCTCTTGTCCTAAATCTTTCTTGCAATCCTCTTTCGGAACATCTGTGCTGATATCTGTCATTTTTTGTGTTGAGATAACCAGCGAATCTGGGGTCTTCACTGGATTTGGAACGCTCTCATCTTCACATTCAATAACAGCGAGTTCCTTGAGGTCCTGCTTTGGACTAACTTCAGAGTCTGTGTCCTTTTCCAAGGTCTCATGCCCCGAAATGACTGTTGATGGCCTCTGTGTTTTTGCTGCTTCCTGAGCATCAGTGATCCTGGCTTTCCTTTCTTGTGATGAGTCCATCTCTAAGGCTGGAGTCTTTGTTAAAACTACATTAGCTTTGTATTGTTTTTTATCGCTAGTGTCTTCAAACTGGTTCGATTCCTGTTTGGTAAAGACCTTGGATTCTTCTTGAGCATCAGCACGCATCACTTTCAATGTGTGCGTTGATTCCATCTGTGATCCTGACCTTTCCTTCAACAATATATTGTAATTTCCTTTTCTCTCGTTTTCATTACATTTTTCAGTTATAATTAAAACGTCTTTCTTGAGGGCAATCGATTCTTTTTTAGTGCTTGATGCGACTTCTTTGTTTTCAGAGGATGAAGTTCCTTTGTCCTGGAGTTCTGCATTGATTTTTCCAAAGTCTTCCTTTAGAACATCAGTGCCCATAGTTGTCATTTTTGGGGTTGCGTTCAGCAGGGAATCTGGGGCAGTCTCTTGTTTTGGAATCTTCTGATCTCGACTTTGAACAACGATGGTCTCGATGTCCTGCTTAGGACTAACTTTAGAAACTGTTTTTTGAATCTCTAGATCCGGATGTTCAATAACTATGTGGTCCTTCTTATGACTAACTTTAGAAACTGTGTCCTTCGATGAGGCCTCAAGCCCTGAACTGACTGTTGACGACTGCTGCGTTTTTGCGGAGTCCATTATTAAGACTGGTGTCTCTGTTGGAACTTCATTAGCTTTGTGTTCTCTTTTAGCTGTAGTGTCTTTGTTAGATCCCTGTTTAAGAACAATTTGGTTATTTTCTTGAGTATCAGTAGTCATCACTTTCAATGTTTTTGTTGTTTGCTCCTTTGAATCCGAACTTTCATTTGAACTTTCAATGGATAAACTACTTTTGTCCCTGTTTTCTGTGTTTATTTTCTCCTGTCTTTGCTCTTTTTGACAATCCTCCTTGCAAACATCAGTACTGATTCTAGTGGCATCTAGTGTTACCTGGCTATCTTTGATTTCGGGGATGCTGTTACCTTCATTAAATGTCATGGAATCTGGTTTTGGGCATTCTGAGTTCTGTGTCGCTGGGATTCGGAATTCATCGTTAAAAAAAGGCATTGATTCCTGCCTAATCTGTATTGTGGATGATGGCACCTGCTGGTCTTCTTGCACTGTGTTTGTCTCGTCACTCTTCACATTATCTTTGATGCAGACTTCTGTGGAATTAACCTCCCTGCTCATGGCAGTTGTAGCCATTAAACTCGATTTTTCAACATGGTCAGCAACGTCATGTTTCTGATTTGCAGTGACCGAGCTGACAGTCTGGGGTTTCTGCTCTGATTCAGAAGCTGCCTTCGGAATGACATCAAGGATATTCTTTGATATTGTTGTCACTTTCTCTGCTCGAGTTTCCACCGCCAAGGCATCATGTTCCCTGTGACTGGTCTTTTGGTCCCCTTCCTCTGAGCTCTCATTCATCTTGTCATTTTGCTTTGAGTCTTTCTGTAATGTTGCATGCTCCTGATGCAAAAGCTGTGAGTCTGAAAGAATCTCTTTATCCAAATGATTGTCTGCTAATTCAGTGGATCTATGAACAATTGTAGCCTGGCTAGCTATTGACGTTCTGTCTATAGCCTTCACCACTGTCAAATCAACCTTTGTCATCGCCATTCTATCCTTTTCAAGCACCGCGTCTGTGTTTGGTATGTCAGAAGATGTGACGTTTTTTGCTTGAATCCCGATAGATGGGATGGTTGGTTGTTCTTGGGTTGACATTAAATTATATTTTATTCCATCAGCCTGTTGGTCATCTAAAGACAGTTGAGAAGGCCCATTACTTTTATTTGTCGCCTCACTTTGTGAAACTAGCTTATGCATAGCCTGACCTTTGGCTATGAGCGAATCATTGGCTGCAACACTATCCTCATTGGTCTTAGTGTCAATATAGGTTACTTCTGGTTTGGGAAGTATATTATTTGCACCATTATTGGAAGATATTTTGTCCTTAGCTGACACAGCAGCATGTCCAGAATGGCTTTCATCCTGTTTTGCTTCTATTATTGTCTCTGGTGTGACTTTGTCATTTCCTTTGGCTTCATGGTATTCCGGTTGCAATACACTTTTCTCAACCTGGTTAGGTATACTCTCTTTGATATGTGAACGTTTTTTAGGTTGAGTTTTTGTTAACATCTTTGCTTCACGATCCTCTTCCTGACTATAAGTAGGGGCGTCATCCACTTGCTCATCTGGTTTTTGATCTCTTATTGGATGTACATCTTCAATACAGGGCACCTTTTCAGTTACCGGGGCCAGGGATATCGTTGCTTGTACCTGAGGGCTTGTGGTGAGAACAGCATAATCCTTTTGTGTTGTTGTAACGATGGTAGATTGTTCTTCTGTATGGCTGCTTACATTAACTATTGAGGCATGGCCTACGCCCCGCCCTCTGTCTGTAATTCTGTCGGTCTCAGCTTCGCTGCCTGCTGAAAGGCCGGCAATAAGTTGTGACTTTCCTTTTGTGTCCTGGGAAGAGCTAGTGGTGGACATATCATCTGAAGGGGCTGCCTCTGAATCAGACTGAGATGGTAGTAATGCATCACCATTTGTGCCATCCTTCTTCTGGCCTTGTACCTCACTGACAACATCCTCAATGAGCTTGAACGGTTCATGATTCATCTTTGTAGGAGATAGACGTTCTGTCTTTTCTGTCAAAGAATCGGTAGAGGAACCCCCTTTTTTTGTCTTGGAAATGTGCCCTTGTACCTTCTGCCATGCCATTTGAGGCTTGCTCGAAGGACTCGAGGGCTCGGTTGAATCACTCTGTGTGCTTTTAGTGCTGTCATTGATAGTGTTAGATGGGTCTAGATTTGGTTTTTTGAGCTTAAATGATGGAGTTTTCTTGGATGGCGTGGTAGATATGCGTGTCTCAGCGTCAGTCTTCCCCACCATTCTTTTATTTTTGGAGAGTTGCTCAGGCAGGAGGGTAGCTATCTTTGTTTCTGTTGAAAAACATTACCTTTTAGCTATTACACACAGCTTCACAAAACAATAAGCAGAAGAGTGGAAGTAATATAAATCATTTAAACAAATACAATTTTCATTAAAAATAACAAAAAAGACTCAAAAAATAAAAATAATGGACTGAAAAGATTCAATTATATAATATAGGAACAACATATAGTGATGTAAACAAGGGTCTTTCCCTACCTTTTTCAGGACTTCTGTGGTCCTGAGTTTGTGTCCCTCCAGTGATCATCAGCTTATTTTTGCTCCCCGATTCTGCTTCAGCAACACTACTCTTTGTGTTTTTGGTGTTGCTGGTCATTCCGTCACTCCTCTGCTTTGCAGGTGTAGTAATTGGCAGCCGGCTCTTTGATGGTACAGCCTCCACCTGCACCTGGCCCGGCTTTTTACCACCTGTGTTGTCTTTGTCAGTGGGTTGGGCCTTCACAATAGTCCGCTGCTCGTGGATTTTCTCCAGGCCATTAACCAGTTTCGCCGAGCTTTCGTCCTCGGCCTTCCTTTCTTTGCTGTGCTTTGTGAGCATTGACGGTGCTTTTGTCGGCGAAACGTCCGTTGCCTGAGCTTTGGTCGACTTGCTATCCTCTAAACTTGGCCTTTTAACCTTACTAGTGACTGCTTTATGTTTAACCAGCAGTTCTTTTGACTTGTGTGTCGTGGGACTGACCACGAACACTGAGATGTCCGGTGCAGCGGTTTTGTCCGGTGTCACTGGAGACCTTGGTTCGCTCTCGGATGCTGTCTTCTTGGGGATTCTAGATTTAATGCCAGTTGTGGCTGCATG
Source organism: Gadus morhua (assembly GCF_902167405.1). Taxonomy (NCBI): domain Eukaryota; kingdom Metazoa; phylum Chordata; class Actinopteri; order Gadiformes; family Gadidae; genus Gadus; species Gadus morhua. Next base: position 7,209,080 of record NC_044052.1, read on the forward strand.
CACCGGACTGTCTTTGAGCTTGATTGACTGCATAGTGGTGGTCTCGTCTCGGAGTGGCGTTTCTCCAGAAGCGTCCTCTGCGGACGTCTTTCCCTTTTTAGCCCTGGCTCCCGCCGTTTCCGCCATGCCACGGCCACCAGATGTGACGGATGGCCTGCTCTCCTTCTCCGCTTTGGCGCCTCCTCTGGGGGCGGATGACTTGGCGGGCCCCTTGTCCCCTCCAGTTTGTCCCCTTGATTTGTTTATGGACATGTCAGAGGTCGGTGAGGTTTCTTTATTAGTGCTGGTTTCCGTGGCAGTATCAGGTTCTTGGTTGGTGCTTTCCAGTCTTGTTTGTCTAAAAAGAAAAAAAAGAAAGAGACAGCGATAAGGAATCATTAAGCATTAATAACTTGACTTCACTGCCCAGTCTGCAGTGGACTCTGAAGTGAAATGAGGACACAGGCTCATCTTGAGATGAATATGAACCAGGGAATCATTAATTTGGCAGTGTAACACATACACAAGGGCTGCAAAACGGGGACGTTTAAACATGAAAACTGACAATAATATAAAGGTATTGTTTTTAGGGTACTAGTCTCAAGATTTAATCTTGTATATTAGGATTTGAACTGTTTATCATGTTCATGCATTCGGTAACTGTATGCATCTAGTATTGCATTTAAATTTATCTTTCTAACAAAGTAAATTACCAAATCCTGCATTTGACTGTGGCTGCAAATCAATATATTTTTTTGTTTAGAAGAGTTATCTCACTGTTTGTGCACTATGTCCTCTATGTGTAGACAGGTGGATACAGGTGTACATTTAGACAAATAGTAGACAAATGACCTCTCGGTAGAAGTCACAAATCAAGTTATCTTATTGCTGGCTAAGGTAAATTAAGACAAAATAGACACAATGGGTAAAAAGCTGGAATGGTACAATGTTATAACATAAATATCAGCGCATGACCAGTTATTCACCAGTATTATAAGTTGTATCTATGCTGAATACATCTCAGTGGTGTTTGATGGTTTAAAGTAAAATGTGGTCTAATGTGAATTCATCCATTTTTCAGTGGAAGAGTTTAAGCCGATTAGCGAACATGTATTGTTCCCTATGAACATAAAAGGGTATGGGAACTTAAATATCAGGTTACATGAGGATCATTATCTCCCTCTCTCTGTTTCTCTCTCTCTCTCTTTCTCACTCTCTCTTGCTCTTTTCTCTCAGGTTAGGTTCCTGCAGAAAAACAATGTTAAACAGAAGCAAAACAAAGTTATTTTAACTCACCGTTTCAGCTTGGTTGCCTCGACGACATTCTGAGTCGAAGCCACGCTGTGATCCCCCCTCTTTCGACCTTTCCCCGCTGGCTCCGGCCCCGGCTCAGGCTCGTCCGCCTCGGAACTGTCCTGGCTCACAAACACCTTCTTGGCGAACACCTTCCCGGACAGGTTGACCGTCCTGCGCGTGACGTGTGGGGGCTCCTCGCTCCTCCTCGTGGAGCTCTTCCCGGGGTCTGGTCCGCCGCGGGGGCTCTCCGGCCGCTCTGGGCTTGCTTCTGTTCTGGTCTCCCCGGTCTCCGCGGCTACCTTGGAAACCTTGGACTCTGGCGACATGCCAGAGAGCTCTGCGATCTCCAAGGGAGGGAGGTGGTCGGTCGTGTCGGTGCCTCGAGGCCACTGTTCCTCGACGGGAACCACAGTGGCATGCACGGCGATCAAGGGAGGGGAGTCGGCTCTGAGGGCCTCCTCCCTCTCCCCCGCCCCTTCTTCCTCCTCCTCGTCGGCCAGGTCTGCCTCCACCCGTATGGCTTTGTGCAGCAGCGCCGGAGAGGTGCCCCCCTGCTCATGTTCCCCCCAGGCGGAGTCCTGCCGCTCAGCGGTGGCCGTTCCGTGCAGCCAAGAGAGGACGCTGGTGGATCTGGAGCCGACGCTCTCCGAGTCTGAGCCGGACGAGGTAAGAGGGAGGCGAGGGGAGGTTACTTCCTTCAGGGACGCGCCGGGATCGTCCAATTTCAATTTAAGAGACTTTAGGGACGCGACACTTATAGAGGTGAGGTTGTGGGACTTGACCGGCTCGGACATCTTGGAGCTCACCCGGACTTGGACAGACTTTGAGTGTGTCCGCTCGGACGGCTTCCCGTCCTTCATGTTGGCCGCCTCCTCCTCCAGGTGGAGCTGCAGCCTCTTGCTCACCTCCTGCACCACCGAGTCCATCAAGCCGGGCTCGCTGCCCGACCCCGTGTCCAGGAACGAGACATGGGCCCCGGGGATGGGGGTGGCGTCCCCGGATCCCTGCTGCGCGACGCTGCTGCTGCTCACCCGGCACACGTGCACCTCCCTCACGCTGCCTCGGCCGCTGCTGTCGCTGTCGGCAAACGGGACCCCTCCCCCGTCTTCGTCGAACGCCAGAGTGGACCGGCTGCCGGTGAGGTCCAGGGAGACCCGAGCCAGATGCTGCTTCAACGCCGGTTTCCGCCGGGGGGCTTCGTCATCCCGCCGTGACGGGGTGGGCGTCTTCAGCCAGTCCTCCTGCAGGGGGCTCTGCGGGGAGCGCGGGGACGTCGGGGAGGTCGGGGTGCTCTCGCCGTCGCCAGGCTGCTTGCTCTGGCTCTTCTTCTTGCGGGGGCTGAAGAAGTTGCTGAGGCGGCCAAACACACCCTTCTTATCTTCTGGATTCTGCAAGAAGGAAGACAGCAGAGAGGCAGGGGTTAGAGAACACGCTGCTGATATTCAGACGACCACTGGTCAGACTGGCAGGGCTGTTTGATTCTGGTCCTGCTCAAACAGACAGCAGAACACAATGGATTGATCTATATTCTTTATGAGAATAAGGTAATACGCACGACTTGCGGCCATAGTAATTTTTTGTAACTTCTTGAAAGAAATGCCCAAAATAAGTATGAAGGAGGGTAAAAGAGGAATAATTTGAGCCAAGGGGGTGGAGTTCAGTTATAGTGTTCGCAGCTCCACACCTGCATAGGATGCGGAACACTGCAGCGCGGATGGTGTTGAACCTAACTAGCACATGTCATGCCAAACAGGCTTCTTCCTGCAGCTGCTAGCATCAACTTCAAACCCTCGATGCTGGTGGGCTCAAGACCTGCACCCAAACCCCAGCACATCTCTGATCCGTTCCTCCTGTCGAGTGTTAAACTGCGCCCGGTGCTGCCTACACTGCATGGAACCAGGTCTTCTGATGGGCAGAACCTTGATAGCGGAACGACCTAACAAGGATCTGCAGTATTCCTCCACATCCTCTAAATAAAATGCTCTGTATCTCCAAGATGTAATTGTTAAGTACCAACAACAATACGTTTTTGCGGTGCGTTTTGTGACACAATCCACCCTGTTGTTGTTGTTTTTTTAACTTGTTCGTGCTGCACACTAAATTTTTGTTGTAGTTATTCCCATAGTTGAGAGAATTATTTTAATGTTCTCAGTCTCAGGTATTCAGTCTTCTGGATCAAAGTGTGTGCTGAATGATAAATGTAAATGTATTTGTAAATGTATTACAGCTTTTTACATAGCAATATGATAATAAGGTTTGAACAGAGGCCTGTACTTCTACTTTTAGAACGGCTGAAACTTGAGCTCACTATTTACAATGTTGATATTATTTTCAAATATTGACTTTTTCAAAGTCAAATTTTTTAGCATTACACAATTAAACCAGGTGATTTACAATCTCACAAAGAGAAGGAAGATAATCCACAATGAAAATCCCCCCAAATCCTATGGAATAGTTGGAAGCAAGAAATCCAATTCTTTGTTGAAACAGAGAAGTCCTGGCGGTCTGTTGCTACAGTCTAGCCGGCACACGTTTGAACGAGACGCACATACTCTCGCAAATATGAAAAACACAGAAGTAACATACCATGTCAGCTCTCCGGAATCTAATTGTAATCTGATCCGAACCTGTCTGAGAACTACAGTAGATCCAAACGTCCTCTTTACCGGCAACATAGGTTAATAAATAAATAAATACAAAATGAAATCCGACAGCAGGAGAGGTAGGTTAATGGTTATCTAATCACAGCCTTTAGAATCAGATAATGTCAAGACCGGCTGCTAAAAAAAAAAGGGAGCCAGTGTCCAACTCTTGAATACCATATTCCACAAGAAGTAAAAGACCGCTTTCCTCACTCCCGCAGAACGCCCACCGAGCAGCGACTGGAAGCCAGCAGGTCGTGTTTGTCTGGGATCTGTTCCCTGTAAAGCCTGGGTCTGGTTTTAGGTGGACACCGTCCCTCCAGGGCATGGGGCCATTTGCATTCGCAGCGCGGATGTGAGAGAACACCTCACGGGAGCGCATGTCAGACACATGACTTGACGACCCGGTGATAATGTGAGGGTGTGGATGGGCCCGGGCACAATGGCCGCACCCTGCCTGATGCTAAAAGTAAAGCAGGAGTCAATGCGGCCATTCATCTCCTATACCGTGTGAATCACCTGGCAACCAGCTGATCTCAGTTGACTTATCGCAGAAATATGCGTAGGTGTGTATTGATTACAGTACTGCGGAGAATTATAGATTGTTACGTTTGTATCGTATCCTATTGGTTTGAAAAAGGGCTGATGGCAAAAGGATACTTTCTTAAACAAAGAGCTCATACCATAGCCATTTTTTATATTTATATATATCCAAAGCAGTCTTGAAATCTGGGCGGGATCTTCCTGCTTTGATAGTAAAATGTTTGTCTGACTGTACCTACGGTGGGTATTCAGTCAGCAAACAACACACACACACAGCGCGTGCCGGGGCTTTCCAGTTCATTTCTAAACAGAGCGTAACTGCATACCCACCCCGCCCCCCTTAATCCCCAATAACCCCTCCGACACACCTCACCTTCCCACCCTGTTCTGCCCTTGTTTCGTTTTGTTGTTTTTGTGACAGAGAAACATAAGTAACACAAAAAACAAGGCCTCGGGTCATATTTACCAAGGCTTGTACAACATATTGCATCATGGGATTTTGTTTGTTGGTACTCCGCCATATTGAGAGGACTCCTAAATCAACGTGAATGTAAAGTTTAACTTAGGCTAACCAAAACGTAGTTTTGTCACGTCTCACATTAGAAACACAACAATGTCTCACGATGATGACAAATAATTTCACCATCATTATATATTATTAACTACACAATGACCAAAAAAAATACTTCTAGTAGAAGAATAACTAACTAACTAACTATAATAAAGATTCTAATGCTCGTCTTTTTCAAAAAAAATGGAGGCGGTCATTGCAATGTGAAACGCAATAAGAACATACCGTTAGTAGTCCATTGGTTATTGTTGAGAGTCCATTGGTTTTTGTTGATGTGGAGGTCTAAGTAAGTTTGCTACAACTGAATGCTCTAAGTGCAATGGTCCGACTATTGAGCTTATTCCTGGACATAATGTTAATGTTTAACCTTTTTATGCTTTAATTATTATGCCGGCTGGGATGGTGGTAACAGCTGTAAAATAAAGACAATATAAACATAAATACAAACGTGCCTGCACACACCCAAGCCTCAGCTGGTACCCATTTAGATGCTTATGCTTTGATTCAAATCTATTTTTTAATTTTCCGTCCTTCAGAAGAGACGTAAAACCGAGGTCCTGACTCACTGAGGTCAAAAAAGATCCCAGGGCACTTATCACAAAGAATAGGGGTTTCCCCGGTGTCCTGGCCCAACCAGGCTGATTCAATCTGGCCCCCTAATCATCCTCCTGTATAATTGGCTGACTCATTAATTCCCTAACTCTCCACCTCAAGCTGGTTTGTGGTGAAAATCTACACGTGCACTACACCTGAAGATTTGTATGGAAATCAGAAAACAAAAGGAGTGCGATAACAACTGTAAAAGTCGGTGGACATGTTTGTGATTCTTTTGTAATGTGCAACTTGTTGATGTTTCTAGCCTGAACGGCTTTGAATAACAGGTTAGAATATTTCCAATAAAGTAAAGAACTCAATTGGCTTGACAAGCATTATGAGAAACATTATGTGGTATCACAGACAGCATTCATAAAAAAATAAAGGATTCCTACACGCATCTGCGCATCAGAGTTTGAACTACAGAGGAAGTGTCTAGGAAGACAGAAGCTTAGAAACAACATACATGACAAGGTGCATAAAAAGGGGGCAGTTTGAGTGCTTTAAACACAGCAACACAGACTTCCTGTAGTTTATGTCTACTAGACCATGAGTTACACTTTTTTCCATAGTGATCATTTTATCAATGTAATTGTCAAATTACATTTTACGTTGCCACATCTGCATTGGAATTATGCTGTGATTGGATCACTTCAGTTTCTGAGCTTTACAATTCATGACATATTTGAACAACATCTGTAGACAACAACCCCTGTTCAACACTTATCAAGCCAACTTGCAATGGTTTAAATGTTAGCCTCAGTGACACCAGAGAATTGTACAAAAGTCCTCAAAAGACTTTGTCAGCAACCTAATACTATTACAATCAGAGAAAACGCCAGGAATCTGACCCCAACATTAGCATTGCGTACAGCCGTACGGTCATAGTCTATGGTGCGGGGGGGCCGTAGTTCGTAGCCGTACCTTGTAGCGTTTGGAAGGCGAGGAGGGGCTGTTGGGCTGAGCCATGTCGAAGCTCATTACTGACGCCGACTCGCTGTTAAGGCCCCAGTCCGACTCTGTCATGTAGCTGCATTCTGTAGTCACGCTCATCTGGTCAAAGTTCCTGCATGAGATAGGCAGGGAAAGAGGAAGAGAGAGAGCGGGACAGAGAGAGGCAGGAAGGAAGAATGTGGGGGAGTTTTTGCTTTAAAAACAGTCTTTGTTTTGCCCACAAATGACTCATAATAACAAAATATATTGCTGTCTTGTTCCACAAAACACACATTTCATGCGTCTTATCTGATATCCCGTTGTTTTCATTGTTCATGCAAAAAAGTGGCTTCAAGAAAAAACTAACTTGATTGTGTGATTTGCATGCTGTTTCCTTGTCACTTGCGGGCATGAATAAACTAAGAAATAAATGACTAAAATGTAATGCACTCTTGTACCAAGTTTGAGGCGTGTCTCTCATTGTGTCTAACACACACACACAACTGGCAGAGAGGAGGAGTGTGGTGAGAGAGAGACACTGGTCCGACCACATTCAGTGACTGGCAGCAGAGCTCCTCTGTGTTGTTGAGTCTGAATGGCAACTGGTCGGAGAACCGCGGCACACGTGCTAAACATGACTAATTCGTACTCAGTGCTGGGTTGGTTTTTGTCGATTGCTGTCTGGTCCCACTGTCAGCACAGATTATTCTACCGTTCCAAGTGGGTAAAGAGTTAAAAAAAATGGCACATCAGAGTGTTAAATAGCTCTGTACTGGCGGGAGGAGTGTTAAGTAATGTGACACCATAGCTACGGGTCAGATGTTCAATTACTGTGTATATGTTTGGAAATAATGAAGCTCAAAGCTCAAAGATGGCAGTCGACTAGTTTGATACCAGCAAATGCCAAAGTGAGACATATTTAATTATTTTAAAAATGCATGATGTTTTGCAGCTTGAGTAAAGAAATCATACATTATGGCATCAAAACATAATAAAGCAAATGAAATATAATATTGTGAAAATTCTATCTATCAAATATGTTCAGAAGGCTATCAGACTTAGATTTCTGACAAGTTAATTGGGGGTCCAGCAGCAAAGCTGCTCGGGCCCCAATTGTTTCTGTAACCCAAAATCTGTATTGTTCCTGTATCCCAAATTTGTGGTACTGCACCCAAAGGTGGCGCCATTGTAAAAAATCGTGAATTAGGCTTATTTCTCCTCACCAGATTGACCTGGACTAAAAAAATTTCAGAATGTTAATCTCTAGAATCAGATGCATCTTTTTCACCCTGGTCTTTTGCTCTAAAAAAGGTTTACTTTTCCCACAATTTCATAGAAATGTCCACAGTCTCATCCCATTTTGCCTATATGACCATTTGTTATTGTATAACTACCATACGGCAATCATTAGGTGGATACCATTAACAATGCACATTTTCAGATCTTTTAAGAAAGCCCTTAATTCTCTTGTGAAATGTGTGCTTGGAGTTTTCTTGATGTTGTGTGCTTATCAATGGAAATTTTCACCATGTGAATGAGGCTTCATGCAGTTCCGGAATGTCAGAGGCTCGATAGGATAATGCCTTGTGATCTTTAGGTTGAGTATTCGAAGCCCGATTAGAGCATTATGAACAAGCTGAACATGACATTCTGTCATTGCTACTCATTTAAGAAACGCAACAATGAACAGCACCTGTAATTCACTAGGTAATCAACATTCCGGCTTCCAGTTTCCAATAATCTGACTTCCAAGACACAGTATGGCATTAAGGGGAACTTCTTCGTAAAGCATTTATCCTTCATAATGAACTGTCATATTAATATTTCTTCTGTTACTGTTCTTGACAACACATGTTTAATTTCCCCAAAATTTCAAAGATTTTTCAGGTATTTGCTTTTAAGAAACCCCTTAATTCATTTGAGAAATGTTTGCTTTGAGTTTTCTGGATGTGTTTTGCTTATCAATAGACATTTTGCTCAGACCCCATTAATCACCGCTTGCGGTTATATTTGTTATTGTTCTTAATGATCAAGACTCCTTATAAATTAATATTTGCAGTTCTACCTGTTATCCACAAGAGGGAGCAGGTAGACCGACTGTCTTGTTGTTGACGGAGGCTCTGTCTAAATTGGCGCATTTCAGACAGAGCCGAAGTGTATTGCAGTCAAAGATGAGTCATGAGAATCAACCCCATTAAAGCAGAAAAAGTTCAAACATTCTGACGAAACTTTAGGACGTAATAGAGCAATTCATTAAATTGAACAAAGTAGTCAGACCATGGAAAATACTGAATTGGAAACATCTTGTTTTTTGTCTAGCAAAGCTAGGAGCCTTTAAGTGGTTTAATGTGCAGAATTATTAATGTTAATCCCAGTCAAAGAGTAGGACTATACAACGAAAGTGGCTGAGTTAGGATAGCCTATACAGTAGGTAGACAGTTATAAACGATAGCCTACCTGTTGCTCTCGATTTTCTGATAATCAAACAAGTAATTAAAGATATCTCCATGAGCTAATAAATTATCTTGGCAACCACCCAAATGCACCAACTGTTTCTCAAAGTTTAAAAATGACCAAACTGATTTTCACTACTCTCCTTAACCTGCAGACAAATTGACAGCATATAGAACAAATCCAACGAATTTCTTTGTCTTCAAACTACCATTATATTGACAAATTACTTAATACTGTCTTTGCTTTGTTGTTGCTTTTGCCCTGAAGCTAACAGACTATTCTGCACCAAAATGTATTGAAGAAATGTTAAAAATGTTCAACTTTCATAAGTGAGAGCCGACAACGTTTAAAGGGGTGGCATGGTAAGAAAACGTAACAATTGAGAAATCTTTGAGCGTTTAAGGACATTCGACCTGTAGGCCTGGAGGCCAGATATTATATACTAAAGTGCATTTCAATAATGAGCAGAAAGGGGTTAGGCAACCTGCTATGCTACAGACAGTGGGGTTTGAACCTGCTAGTCAGACCACAGAACTAATCTACCTTCCTGCCCCCATTGCGTCGTTCTTGAATATGACTCTTCCCCATAACCTTGTTAGTGCCCAACGTGGATAACTGCAGGCTGAAAGGTTTCCCGGGGGAATGCTGTCGACACCAAGGCAGAACTAGCTGCAACTCGTCTGAGGACAGACAAAAGCAGTATTGTTAGAACTGCATTTCTACTTTTGAATGGCTTTGATTGCTGTTCAGCGGTTTGATACACCATGGAAACTGGCAGAAATTCACGACTGCTTGAAGTGGGCTTTTCTATTTGACTGTTACAGTTTAACTGCCTCCAAACCAATCCTATTCATTAAATTGTTTTGTTGTTTTTTATATGGCTGGCAATGCTTGTTATCTCAAGTATTGACTGAATGTTTTTTTCAGAATTGAATGCATTGTTGTTTCTTGATAGGTTGGGGGGAAACCTCGAGGAGAAACCAACAAAGAGAATCAGCTGACATGAGGCTTTCATTTCAGCTGACATCGGGTCTACCAAAGCAAAAAAGGAGGGTCAAATTTTCTGCTTATAGACTGTTATCAACAATTCTTATCACATAACTATTTTGTTATCGTGTGTCATTGTTTCTTGTTTGTCCTGAAGACGATGCTATCAGTCACGTTGGCATGTTGATTAGCATAACATGCAAAGTAAACTATGCAGCTTTTTAGGTCAGGTTACTTTGGGACTGTTCTATTAGGGTTAAGGTTAGGGTTTTCTTGACCATGTTAGCCAAACCCATTGAGTAGCAAGGCCCGCCCTAAGAGAGATTATTGTTGAAGTTATTATAGTTGGTGCGGTGGTGTTGTAACTACATAAAAAATCTTAAAACCAAATCAATTGGCTGATATGCAGACATTTGGAGACGTACACACACATACTTGCACATGCTTGTGCCCCCCCCCCCCCCCCCCCAAAACACACACACGCAACACTAGTCACAAGTTTACACAAGTTTAATGCATCGTCACACATAGCATACACCGACCAACAGACAAAACACACACACACACACACACACACACACACACACACACACACACACACACACACACACACACACACACACACACACACACACACACATACACACACAGTGAAATCTAATGCAAATTTATTGTGCAATGCTCTCTGTGATGCCAACGGCCAATATGCATGTGAACAGTTATGACAGAGATGTATCACACACAGGCAATACACACACAGGCAACAACAGACAGACAGACAGACAGACAGACAGAGCACAGGGGCACTAAGGAGGTGAACCCAGGCCAAGCAGTAGGCCAGAGTAACGACCGCTAAGTGAAACAAGGGATGGATTGCCTTCAACAAGTGACTCAGCCACGGCGAGGGCTTATGAGGGCAATATGACTCACTGTGTGCTGCAGGCGGTAGAGAGAAATAACCACTGTTGGAGGGTTTGGACTTCACCAAGAACACACAACATGATTAAAAGAAAGAAAAAAGGTATATTCGTGCTTATTCCCTTCTGGTTTGAGGCAGTGAGGAGGGTTCGATGGCCACGGTTAAAATACCCCACACACACACACAATTACTTGCACGCGAAGCAAGCTAGCATCTTTGTTATACCGGCCGCGATGTAGCCTTCGCGCTGCAAATTCAATGCAGCTGTGGCTTTATCAAAGCCACTGGGTATTTGGGAGTGTCTGGAGAAAAAATAAATATACACACAAAAAAAGATACAAAGACAATCTAGTGAGTGTTTTGCAGATGAGGGGTGGGACCCGACGGCCCAGTAGTAGGCTGCAGCTATTCTCCCCAGGTTCCACTTCCAGGACATCTAACTGGACCACTGCTGAGGAGGTTTTTAGGTGTGGAAACTGGATCCCAGATTGTTTACATGGAAACTGCTTGGTTTTTAAATTCTAAAAACAATGGGCGAACGTTTATAGAATAAACATAACTCATAACATGCTTTGGGTACAAATGCCTACTGCAAAATTCTAAATAGTGAACATACGCAAGGCGTTTGCGGCCTTTCTTGTACACAGAGGGCTGTGATGCTTCCTCTTCCAACTGTAAGACTGATCTGTGCCCTAACTTGCCTGACTAGAGTTTCAGTAGAGGTGACGATGTGTGGTGTGTACGTTCAGTTGTGTGTCGTTCTGTGTGTTGCGGTTGCACATGACCAGAGGGCATTTACATGTATGCACCGAGACAATGACTATGTTGCAACAAAGAGATTGCAGCTCCTTGTCCTAAATTAGTTTACTCTGGGAGGCTCCCTTGCTTCACTTCTTTCTTTGCTCGTGTCTTGTTTTGATTTTATATTTCTCCTATCTCTGTGATTAGGCAACAGATACGTGAGATAACCAACACAAGAAGCTACAACAGCGCTTTTTTAAAGTTTTGTGTATTTATATAAAACGTCACATTATTCACTAACATATTCAGAAGTCTCTCTGTACAATATGATAAAATTTTTACTTATTTAATGAATTGAAGTTGAAGAACACGATGAAGAGAGTCTGATAAGGAAATGTTCTTAACTTCAGGAAAAAATAAGCGCATGCTCCTCCTTGTACACAATGGAAAACTACAATATTAAGATGTATCAATCTACAAACCACTTTAAAGATTCCAAGATGTGTGCATTTGTGTGTGTGTGCGCTTGCATGAGTGTGTATTTGCATGATGTTAAATTGATGTTTCTATGAGTGTGCATGAGTGTCTGTATGTCTACATAATGTATTCTAACTGTGTGTGTGTGTGTGTGCGTGTGTGTGTGCGTGTGTGTGTTTTTTATGTGTCTTGTTTCAGTAAATGGTGCTGTTTACTCAAGGCCTCCCATGCTTACTGCCCCACTGCCTTAGTTGAAAAGGAGTTTGAGAATCTAGCACTACACAAAGCAGTAGCTTCTCTTCAAGCTGGCTTGAAGAGAAGGTCAAGCCAGCTTTTGCCCTTCTGCCCATCAGCATCAGAGAGGGGTTTTAATGTAGGACTTAGCGCCTCACCACACACTGCAAAATGAGCAAGCACGTGGAGAATGTGATCGCCATGTATGAATAGGGGCGCATAGAAATAAGTATCAAAAGACGATATTTAGAATTGACTTAGCGATACACAATAACATATGTATATATACACTCAAGTCCAGAGACACAGATGTATGACCATGCATATGTACACAAACACACAGAATAACATTATTATTCATTCTGATTGATCAAAACAATCAAAAATTAATGACTTGGTCGAACAGCAGATCCAACAAGCCAATCTTATCACAGAGGCATGGGGTAACCACCCTAGCAAATGGAACAGACCAGTCAGTCTAGGTGCGTACTCACGCGCGCATGCATGCATGCACACGCGCACACACGCATGCACGCACCCACACCCTTATGCTCACACACGCATACACACGCACGCACACACATTCAGACATAACCTCTCTCACGCAGGCCAGAGATAAGCAGGGACTTGGACTTGGCTGTTTGTTGTTTGGTTACTGTCAGCGGTGCCAACTCTTTGTTGAGGTTAGTCTTTTTCTGGAGAAATTATGACGCATAGCCTCAAATATCTTAGACCTCTGACATGTAAAAAAACACAACAACCACAGCATTAGTTATTGGTGTACTTCCCTGTTGATTCTACTGTAAGCCACTGACGAAAACAAAACTAAATGGAGGGGCAACCGATATCTCTGTGAAACTCTGCATTCAAATTGCATCTGTAGTCCACAAAACTATGTTCTAAGTGTTAATATTTCAATGTATAGAAATATCATAGAAATATCTTAACCGTGTTTACGCTCATGATCAGAGTGCAGAACAAAGTCGTTAATGCAGGAATCCCGTATGGTTTGACAGACCTGTTTTCACAGAGTTCTGTATGTGCATCCTTTCTAAAGCACTTGACCTCCGACACTTGGTGGTCGGAGGTCTATTTGCTTACGAGCACCGTGTCATGCAACCCTCATGGTGATGAAGTACGAGGTCTTACAAACATATTTAACCGTGTTGACAGTGATGGCTTTTGATGAGCTTGAAGTGCTGACAGAACTAAACCATTTTCCGAAAATGGAATGAATTTCTGAAGGATGGGTTCAACAAAACACAAATAAACGACCACACAGAAAATAAAAAAATGCAAAGTAAGTATTGTAAAGTAACTGTTGTATGTTGAGAGTGTGACCTTCAAGCCTAACAATTCATGTCACCTAAATTTGACCCAACGTGACTCTCTAAATGTGTTGGCGGTCGCACTCTTATCTCTAACGCACGGCTATTATGATTCAGATGTATTCATCCAGCCTACCTAGCTGTTTCTGCCTACTAATAAAAACAATAGGTGTCATGTTGAGGTAAACAGCTGCCTGATTTGGCCTATGCTGTCTCGAATTAAGTTTCAGAGACAAAGGCATGAGCTGCAGGACTTGAGTGTTGTAATAAGTATGCGTCATGGATGGGTAATTTATTTCAAAATCAGCTTCCCTGGAGGGACAAGCTTCGTTGGAGACAGGTTATAGAACGTAGATCCGGTTCTGCAACATCTGATTCCAAATACCTGGTGGTGTAATGCCAAGTCACAGACTATCATGGGCTACATTGGTAGCAAAGGCTAAGCAGTGGGCCGACCGAAAATGATAAACCCTCTCTGGAATCTCAAGAGCAACTTGACTGAGGCCACATATATGCTATTCAACTTGTGTCAAATCTCTCCTATTTCTTAACCCTTACACAATAGATATTTAACGACCACTCGAAGAGGATTCTAGACTAGGATTCTATTATTTTGTACCTAATTTATTAGATTAAAGCACAAGTAGATGAATGAATATGAATGAATATGACTAAGTCGTTTTTGTACTACTTTTTCTACTACGGAATACAGAACTGAGCAAAACAAAACAAACATTACGTTTTTCTGTGACACTCACAAGAAGTGAGCGTTTTCACTTATTTAAAGTGTTACCTTAGTGTCATACTATAGAATGTGTTAGTTTGAACAATGTGACGGGTCGGCCTCCTATCTGGGTCCTCAGTGTCTTTTTATATCTCCAGTAGATAGCTGCTTTTAAAAATGTAGCTTTGTGCATTCTTTGAGAATAACTGAATATCATCATGGACAGGGAGCGGGTGGGAAAGAGGGAGGGGAGGGGGTGGCAGTGGCAGTTACAACAGTTCATCGTTTAGATCTGTTTCGACCTGAAGAGAAATCAACAGCTCAATTACTTATTTGATCACGTTGTTATTTAAAGTTTCACATATCATATGATATGACTAATGCACCCTCTGCATATCGGTCTCGCTCTCTTTGTCCATATCTCTCTCTCTCACTGGCCCTCTCTTTCTCTCATGGTTTTTTCAAAGCGATGACATGATCTTCCTCTGGAAGTCAAACATTTTATAAGATTATGTCATATTAGCCGTCATGGTACCGTCCACCACCTGTGGTCGCTTGCAGTCCCCCAGAGGTGTTTAAATGGTACCTTATCAACCAATTTGCCATTCAATCAATCAATTAATCAATCAATCAGTCAAGCAATCAATCAATCAATCAGGCCTACAGTCAGATGTCCACATTCCACCTGTAGGCATCTGTGAGCAAGATGATCCCTTAATGCTCCTCAATCATCTCAAATCATTGTCAGAGTCACGTTGGACAAAAGCTTCTGCTGAATGAAGCTGGATGAATAATAGTAAATATATACCCCAGCGTATTAATCAATGAACCACAGCGGGGCCATTTTCCTTCGGTCTGTACACACACAGTCCCTCGTGTTCCTCCCTGTTCCCCGCCAGCCGAATGCCTTGATCTACCACCGTATACTAAGTAGAACGATCCGGAACGAAGAATCATGGCCGGTCTTCTGTGTGGATGTTTCAATTAAAGTTGGGAACAGAAACAGGAGCTTCCTGGGGCTGATATGGACACAGGCTTCGCACTACAGTTTGCAAACTAGAAAACAACTTTCATTCCCCCTCAGTGTACCAGGCGATGTCAATCGTTATCTGTCCATCTGGATTGTTTGCTCAGGCACCCCTCACACATCAGAGTCACACCAGGTTAAACACAGCTGCATGCTTTCAATATTAACACATTAGTGATCATGTCCTGTACCAACACTGGCTATATCATCAACAGCAGCAGCACTTTATCTTTACTTGTCCAGCAACATGTGCTGTCATTTCCTGTATGAGCTGGGTATCACTACTGTGATAAAGGTCCATTACAGAAGCCAGATGGTTGACTCCAGTATGTGGGAGGGACTTTTACTTTCTAAACTCGTAGCTCAACCCTCTGCTTAAGACCACCATTTATGTTGAGATTCAAGGACCTCCTCCAAGTCCCACACTTTACTTTGCTCTCGTTATGCTGAGCCTGTGTGAGAACCCTTCCTCAAACCCCTGAAGGCAAAACCATAAACAAGAGAGAGTAAAAAGTGTTGACAGAAAACCTGTTGCTCGGTGATCATGTGTGATCATTATTCACCTCTTTAAATATGTGAAATAAGAACACTGTGGTAGTCACCACGGTTGAAAACAGTGAATACATAGGTAAATTAATTATAATAAACGTAACAAGCTTCCTCACATATATACTTTACATTTACATGTTTAGTGCAGGGTTTCCCAAGAGGGCAAAAGAAAGACAACTCACTAAAGATAGTCTGTGCAAACAATGTACTGATAGTCCAGACAGTAGTCTATAAACTATTAGGCTTGGCCAGGTGTGTTCTGACTCATTAATAGTAAGGCAATAATAAAGATATGTTGTATCAGAGCGATCATATTGAAACGTGGAAATGTGAATTAGCTTTAGCAAAAGAGAAATTGACCATATGTTTAGAGTTATGTTGCAATACAGTCCAAGGTTTAAAAACCTGACATAAGCTGACACCGCCACTGGTTTTTAAAACATGTAATTAGCATTCTCTCCAAAGAGGTTCCACTGCTCAGAGTAGTTGATTGGCAGGTCAAATCAATTGCATGTGCTGACGTTGCAAAAACTGAACACAGACAAAAGTCCTTTTTGAAATAGCTGCTTTTATAATGACCCATTTAGCCAGTTGTATTTACCACTATTACAAGGTCATTCTTGTATTAGGAATATGGCCCTTGTATTGGAACCATAACATCAACTCCATCCAAAATAATCTAACATAATGCATGCATGCATTCTACTTCAATACCAATTAACATGCATGGAGACTGGATGGAATCTATTGGCATAACAGCCGTATTAGACCATAGAGCCATCTTATTTAATTTGACTTGCTGTGGGTCTACTTCAGTGTTATTTTTTAACAAGATTTAGCAAACGGCGTTCAACGGCTGTGTTCCAAAAGCGTCCCACTGAGCGTCCCACACAATGTGTGTTAGTTGATACGAGTAGCTCTACATCCATGCATGGAATATATAGGCCTACAGTGTGCAGCACTACAGCCCGCTGGCACATTATTAACGTTCTATCAACGTTCAGTCAGCGTCACTGAACCCTAGCCACCAGCTATTGGCCATTCGTTACCGTCCCTGCACAGCAGGTTTCTATGGGCAGCCTGCAAGAGACTAATGGAAGGCGGTCTCGTGCTCACATCACTGAAGCATTTTGCCATCTGTCTATATACAGTAGGGAAGGCAAACATGACTAGGTGTAGCCACGCACACACATCATCTCAAATGAGTCATGTTGTTTTCCGCATTTGAGTTGAGTTTTCAAAAATACAAACAGAAAGAGGACTGAGCTGATCGAGAAGGTATCCTTGTAAAGGTTGATTTTGTAGTTAGTTATAATTATATATCTAAGCCTACTGACATGAATGGATGTAACTTTGGGAAGGGTGGTAGCTTAATGGCCAATGGCCCTACTACACCAACATCAAGTAATGACCGAATAGGCCTACTTACCCAAAGAAATCATAAAAAAAATATAAGATTGTAATTGTACATCTGTAAAACCCTCTGTTTCCCATCCAATGGTAGAAATCTGTGTCTAATTTGATTATAATGTAGGGGTCTTAGCCAAAGACAATATCAACAGATTGTAGACTTGTGGCTGTGGCTGTTATGGAAGGGATGTCAGCATACTGCGCTGTGTTGGGGAAATGCTTTGAATTTAAGCCTTTCTAAGAAAAGTCGATAGGGTTTATATGTGGTCGATAGGGTTTACATGTGGTCGATAGTGTTTAAATGTGGGTGATAGTGTTTAAATGTGGGCGATAGTGTTTAAATGTGGTCGATAGGGTTTACATGTGGTCCATAGTGTTTAAATGTGGGCGATAGTGTTTACATGTGGTCGATAGGGTTTACATGTGGTCCAAAGTGTTTAAATATGGTCGATAGTGTTTGCATGTGGACTGTGGTCGATAGTGTTTAAATGTGATCGTTAGTGTTTAATTATGGTCAATAGTGTTTAAATGTTCTTTTCCCTCTCTCCACCTCATCCCTCACTCTCCACCTCAAGCTGGTGTGTGGTGAGCGTTCTGGCGCCGATTGGCTGCCGTGCATCACCCAAATGGGTGCTACATACTGGTGGTGGTTAGTGAGGTCCCCCCCCCCCCCCCCCCCCTTCACTGTAGGCGTCTTTGAGTGTCTAGAAAAGCGCTAAATAAATTCAATGAATTATTATTATTATTATTAAGAACGGAACCAGAATCTGGTTTGATTATATATTATGTAATATGGTTATGATTCTGATAATCTTTACTATGATTATTATCCATTGTGCCTATGAATTCTAAACGTAACTGTAATTGCAAAAACCACTTCTGTTCAGAACTATATATAATTGTTTTAAACTTGAACTTCAAACCCCTGCCTTTTTGTTTCCCAATGAGAACACCGTTGTCCATCTTGTCTCTCCTCTGAACAACAACATGACGTGATAGTCGAGGCGGAACTCGAATAGTAGCCTACTACACCACATTTAAATAACTGAACGTGGGCCAACACTGTCAACCTATCCGGGGTTTGTATGCCAAAACCGCCTCACACCTTCACAAGTTCATCGTTGGCGGTTCTCGAGAGGCCGGCCATAGACACACAGCCCATTATAGGGCTATTTGGCGGTGCGGTGAAGGGCATGTAGCCTACCTCTATCCACCGATTTAGGGCTTTGATTATAATTGTCAATTATTGGACATGTGTTGTTTAAAAACAGTGGCATACATACAATTAAGCAATAAGCTGCCACAATAAACAAAACATGAATGCTTTAATAGTGTTGGCCTATGAAGTGAATAAATATGAGCTTCCTGGGGCTGATATGGACACAGGCTGCGCACTACAGTTTGCAAACTAGAAAACAACTTACAATTGACTCTTGGTCTCCGAATCATCGGTTTCATGGAAAAATAATTCGCTTGATTCGGCGTGCTTTGATTTCTTCTTTTTTTTCTTAAAGCTCAGGATTCTTTTGAGGGTCGACCCAGGCCGCAGCTCCACGTCCTGAATGCCCTCCACTGGTACCGGACCGGACGGTGAGGTGGGGGGCAGGTCCGGCGGACTGCCCGGTGCCACCGCCACATCTCGGAGAGACTGCGAGCGAGCATACTTCTTCCTCTCTGCATCAATCTCATTCTCCTTATCCAGTGACTTGTGTTTGAACAAATGCTTGATTTTCAGCGAACTGGACTTGCTCATTGTGTCTTCAACAAATGTAATAAAAGAAGAAAAGTTTATAAAAGAAAGTTAGAAGGCAGTACCGCGAAACCGTTTCCATCGCACGTCGAAGTCAATGTAAAAATGTGCGCTCCACAAACCAGACGAGCGAGTCAACTGACATGTCCATGCCGGTGTCGAACGCTTCAGGTGCAGGTTGGTCTCACCTCTTTTACTGGGGAAGGCCTACCTCCTCTGGGTCCTAAAGAGGTCGAATCCCATAAACATTCCTAACACTTGCACTCGGTCAATGACACTTGCAGACGGTTGACGAGCGTCTCCTTGTGTATGCGTGCGTGCGTGCGTGTTATAACATTTTATTCGTGTGCATGCAAAGTCGACTGTTGCTTACCCTAAGGATGTGTTTGATAACAATTTCATCTCATATATAAAGTAATACATCCAAACAAATCATAGTGAACTCTCTTCTCACACTTACAGGCCGTCTTCTTCACCCAGAATGTCAAACTATAAACCGTTTCATAATGAATAGCACTATCTGCTTGACATTTCAAGGCCTACATCCATAGCGAAAACTAAATAATTTCAATCTGCAAACCAGATTTACAGATTTTACTATGTCCATAAACAACATGGACATAGCAAATGCATATAGATGATTGAGTGACTCGATACAAAAAGTTCCTCGAAATGTAGGTAGGCCTATTCAAGTCCCCTCTTGGCTACTTCTTTAAAAGAAATCAAAAAAACACATTTGAAGTTATATTTTGACAAAATAACTTAAAACTAAACTCTGTATTATGTTTTTGTATTTTTTAAATGACCAGAAATAGAGGTCCACACTTGACACTTGGTCGATGAAAACCGATAGTCCCCTGATAGGGTAAACGTGTAGGCCTATGTGTGTGTGTGTGTGTGTGTGTGTGTGTGTGTGTGTGTGTGTGTGTGTGTGTGTGTGTGTGTGTGTGTGTGTGTGTGTGTGTGTGTGTGTGTGTGTGTGTGTGTGCGTGCGTGCGTGCGTGCGTGCGTTTGTGCGTGCGTGTATGTGCATGTCTGCGTGTGTGTGTGTGTATGTGCATGCCTGCGTGCGTGTGCGTGGTGTGTTTGTGATATACACGCGCCACGCATGTATGAATATGTATCTCTGTGTGAGTGGGTGTCGTAGGCTAGTCAAAGAGAAGCTGAAAACATTTTCGTTCTTTGAAGTTGATAGCATAGTCCCACCAATGACAACGGTTTTTTCAAAAAGAAGAGGTGAAACATGAATCGAGCTACGCAGTAGTAGGTTGAAAAGCTCTCAAGCAGATACGTGCGTTCAGCAGCCTATTTGATGATTCAGAAGGGACAGGACAAAGAGTATCTAGCGATCGTGTTGCTGTTTTTTGCCACAAATCATTTGATTGAGAAGATATGCTTTGAAAACCAAGCCTTGCTAAATGGTAAGAGGAAAAGTACACCTGTACACACCGATTTATTTATTCACTTTTAGTATGCCAAGATAGGAATTGAATTGCCATACATAACAAAAAATACATTTCCTTTAGACAAAGTGCATATAGAGGTTTAAACGCTTTAGTATTAGTCAAAGTGTACTCATGCATTTACTTATTAAAGTATTATAATATGATCACAACTAAAATTAAGGGCTATTTAGAAGGCTGTGTGAATGCTTTGTTCTAGGAATATACTGATTTCCTGAACTCATTGAAATTTGATTTCACAAATAACGTGGCGGGTTAATATTATATTTGCCTGATAAAAATAAAGAAGAGCAAGACCAAGGGCTGGCAATATTTACAACAGGAAGTAATGTATGCATATGTTAAAAGACACGTTTTCATCTCTGCTTCAATGTGGAACTAAACACTGCCATGCTCTATCCAGTTACCTTTGTGTTGATTGAGTTCTAACGAGTGCAAATAACCAAAGAAATTGAGGACTGAAAAAAGAGTTTGCAAAAGTGTCACCCTCAAAATATCCATGCATTATTTGACTGTTTGCTACTATAACAGGCTAAGTAATTAAGAAATAAAGCTCAGAATGTTGTTATTATAAAAAAAAACCTATTCGATTATTTTCAAGCACAAAACATTTGCTTTTAAGCAAGGCATTTAGTAAGGCAAGCCCATAAAGCCAAAAGTGCATATAAAACAGATTATCTCCTGACATTCAACATCTGTGTGGTGTGCGGGCTGTATGTTTGTGTGTGTGTGTGTGTGTGTGTGTGTGTGTGTGTGTGTGTGTGTGTGTGTGTGTGTGTGTGTGTGTGTGTGTGTGTGTGTGTGTGTGTGTGTGTGTGTGTGTGTGAATGAGTGGGTGTGTGGGTGTGTGCGTGTCTGTGTGTGTGTGTGTGTCCTGAACAACATTAACAAACTTTTTTGCGACTCGAACGTGGCTGTGGTGGGCACGAAAAACTAAGTCTCAAAAGAAAAACTGAACAAATGAGATACAAAGCCAGTCCATCTCCATGATGCATTTTATGAAAGCGGTCACGCAAGGGTTCATTTTCTTCCTTGTTGGGGCCATCTTGGTCCAACTGGTTTGGTTCAGCCCAATGAAACATCTGAAATCACAACATCCAAACATCAGTTATCAAACAACTTAAGCACAAACATCAAACAATCGTAGTTATAGATATCTATATCTATATCGTTTATGATTCACGTCAAGATGATAGATATTGACACCTTTCCCGTAATAATTGTTGTAGTTCTTCCAGCCCTAGTAGTGGTAGACTTCTTTGACCTTGTTATAATCTGTTACACAGTCTTAGTTTTCAACAGCATAACCCACGCTGGTTTATCAGCGGATTTGGCCTCATTGTGGTTAGCGGATGGTGCTTACCTTATCAGCTCCCCGATCAGATTCACTGAGCTTTCACGGAGGAGGTATGCTTTTATCTAAATGGGTCACCACAGAATTTATTTTGTTTTGAAATGATCTGAAGGCAATTGTTCAACATTGAATGTTCCTTCTGCATTACCTTACTCATTATTAATGGATCATTTGATCGAGACAGATACACTGTACGAAGACAGTGAGGTTAAAATAAGGTCAACGGAGAACATGTTACAATAGCACAAGGTGAAATGGAATTAAACTGAGCACAATAATCAATCCATCTAAAATGTAGAAGTAAAATAGTTACAGAAAACTAGACATGAGTACAAGTTGGTTGCTGATTAATTTGGTAACTCTTTAGAATTTGAAGTGATCGGATAAGGAGTTGCATGGATAAGCATGAATTGGACAGAAAAGCTGTCTGAGCAATGGTGGTTTTTTAAAGGAATCTGTACAGTTGGTGCTTGAAGCTGCAGAACTGTAGTCTCTTGATGTATTTACAGAGGCTGATGAGCAAGTCCATTTAACATTTAAACACAAGCTTTACATATGAAAATCAATGTAGTTGCAAAGGAGTAAATGTTGGTAGGACTACCTTTGTTAGATTTTTGTCCTAGAATATCAAGGCTCAGATTTTAAGGACACTATGGATTGCATTACTGACTGGTTGGACTGGGACCAGGTAGTTTAACAATAGTACAGATGTGGACAAGCCATCGACTTTCAGAACAGCAAGGCACAGTCAAATTTCAAGTCATTTCTTGTCAGAAACCGCTACAGTTAGCCTTAATCCGATAACAAATCCTTTTAGCAAAAAAAAAAATAGACCGCAAAAAAATATGCCTCTTTTATATGTTCATTGGGCTCATCTTTACTTCTTCTTTTCTTACTACTTCTTTGGAATGGGAAATCAGATAGTGTATTTCACACTGTTAAGAGTCAAACAGCATACATCAAGCCACACTTTCTCTTGCAAGCTGTTCTGCTACTAGTATCCACCAGTTTCGGTTTCGGCCAGATCCATAATCGGCGTGCATCTGAAGAATTACCATTGCATTTATTTTGCAGGACGTTGATGCACAGATTGAAAATGATAAAGTTCCCTGTGTGTTTCCTGTTCCAATTTAGCAAAAAACCCAACACACTGTTTATGCCCTTTAAAATATGAGTCAAACCATGAAAGTGGTCGTATTGATCGATTCATCATTGAAACGTTCATGTTTTTAAAAGCTTTTTTGAAACCCAGCGTCATTGCCTTTGTCAAGTGTTTCCTACCGCAGCCACTTATTCGCTTCAAAGGTTCCAACTTTGCACATCTATTTCACAGACTTCCTCTATGCTTAACACCACGACCAGCGATTACTCCTATGACGACTGGGGCACTTTACAGCCGGAGAACGACGATATCTGCCCCCTCGACCCCGACCCCGATGGGACCCTGGTGCAGACCTATGTCCACTCCTTCATCTGCGTGTTCGGCCTGATGGGCAACCTCCTGGTCATAGTCACCTACGCCTTCTACAAGAGGAGCCGCACCATGACGGACCTCTTCCTGCTCAACGTGGCCGTGGCCGACCTGCTCTTCGTCGCCACCCTCCCGCTCACCATCTACAACGAGCAGCTGGGCTGGCCCATGGCCCCCGGGGCGTGCAAGGCGGCGAGGGGCCTCTACAGCATTAACCTCTATTCCGGCATGCTCCTGCTGGCGTGCGTCGGCGGCGACCGCTACGTGGCCATCGTCCACGCCCGGCGCTCCTTCGGCGCCGGCTCTCGCTCCCTAATCCAGCGCCGCCTGGTCTGCGGGGCAGTCTGGGGGCTGGCCGTGGCCCTGTCCCTCCCCACTCTCATCTACACGGAGCGTATCGAGGAGGCGGACCTCTTGCGAGATGAGGCCGTGTCTGTGACTTGCGCGCTGAACTTTGACGGCAAGCTGATGAAGGTGCTGGTGCCCGCCCTCCAGGTGGGGGTGGGGTTCCTGCTGCCCCTGGCTCTCATGGCGTTCTGCTACGGCAGCGTGCTGCGCTGCTTGTTCAGGGCGCAGGACGGCGGCCAGAGGCGGAAGGCGGTGCGCGTGGTCCTGGCCGTGGTGGTGGTCTTCGTGGTGTGTCATCTGCCGTACAACGCAGCGCTGCTGAGCCACACCGCCGGGCTGTTCCGGGAGAGGAGCTGCGAGGCGGAGCGGAGGAAGCTCAGCGTCATGGCGTTCAGCCGGAGCGTGGCCTACCTGCACTGCTGCCTCAACCCCGTCCTCTACGCCTTCGTCGGGGTCAAGTTCCGGCGCCACTTCCGGAAGATACTGCAGGACACCTGGTGTCTGGGGAAGAGGTTTGTTCAGCCCGGGTGCTCGTCGTCGAACGCGGCGACCAGCGTGTACGTCTTGGGCCGCAGGTCCACCAGCGTCTCTCAAAATGGGTCGTCTTTTAGTGTGTGAAGACGCAGTAACAATGGCGACCGACAAATTCTTTCAGTTGTTGGACTGTATTAAAAAAAAAAGCAATAGATTTATTTTTCTTTTATGCAGGCCTATACATATGATTATTTAATAAGTAAGGTGCAAAATATTGCTAGATATATGAAGGTCAGAATTCTAGTATTGTTGTTTTGAGTTGTTAGATAAAAGGTTTGAAAAGCTATTTTATTCCATTTATTTCCGGTCTCTGATTGTCACTATTTGTGTAATGAGTTGAACCCTAGTACTTTGATTATTGTAAGCCTATACGCTTAAATAATTGTCCAATTGAGTTCCGAAATTTGAATAATGTAAATGTAATCATTGTTTATATTCTATTATACACAGATGTATACTATCTAATAAAGAACAGTTTCCTTTATTTTCAGTACTTATTTACAGTAGCCCTAATGCATTTAGAAAGTATTATGCTTCATTACAACCATGTAGGCTGCGGTTGTTCTCCTTCTGATAGAAAATACAGAACCAGCAGACAAAAATCAATATTTTGTTCCTGTTTTTGACAAAGTTGTTTCCATATTTGCTTAATAAGCCTAAAGAAAAAATATTACAAAAGTCGGTGAAGGAGAAGA